>NC_060123.1:577544144-577847174 GCF_021461395.2 Schistocerca americana | reverse complement strand
CTGTGTTCGTTCAATGTTCCCTATTAGACCTATTTGTTCTCGGTGCTATACACTTTAGCAATAATCTACCACTGATCATGCGAAAGTTTTGAAAGCAATCTCCTTTCCTGGTTGACTGCATTTTTGCAGGCTCATTTTGAGCCTATGTGACCATTCCATTTCATATCCCAACAAAATAGTGCTATTTTATGAGTTGTTTGATTCCATTTGGGACTCATTAATAGTGTAGTCACATAATAATTTTTGGTGTTTTGTGAAACATATTATTATACATTTCTGACTGTTTGCAGCATGTTGCCAATCTCTCCACAACTGCATTTTCTGCATAAAGTCCTTTGCACAGCTGCATTGTCCGTAAAAAGTCTTACATTGTAATTAATATTGCTTTTCATGTCATTAATATGCTATATCAACAGAAAGAACCCTGAAACACTTTCCTTGGGAGTATCTGAGGTTATTATCGCATTTGTCAATGATTTTACATCTAAGATAACATGCTGCATCCTCACCAGTAGAAAGCCTCAATACAGTGTCCGGTTACAAAACGCTTCTGTATTCAGGACACATTATTCCTGTAAGCTGATTTTCCCCCAAGCTCCCATGACTGATTAGTGAATGGAACTGTGCAGAATAAACCAGTTTCGTCATTTATAAAAGACATGTGGCAGAGTTCATGTGCACTGCAAATGAAGCTGTGTTAAGGCGTTTCGTAAATTCTAGGGTGTGTGTTTCCTAATGAAGGTTGAGATCTATCTTCGGTTACAGAAAGTACTTCTTGTATTTCACGGTTTGAGTGCACTACGAGTATTTCTATGGTATGAGGAGTTCTGAGGGTGCTGTCAAAATTTAATTTCAACACCCCCTCTGTTTATTTTTTCAGATACTAAATTAGCTACTTTTCAGTAATAGGACTCGTAATACTTTTCATTCTCGTACTTGTATCATCTCCAAAGATGATCAAATTTGCATCTTCCGTCAATGGAAGCAGAAGATCACTCATGTATGTCAAAAGCAACTAGTCCAAAATAGAACTTTCTCAGATACCATGTCAAATTGCTTGTGCCAATGGCTATGTTTTCGACATGAAGCTCATTCACTTACCTTTATTTCATGTAAATAAGATAAAGACCATGCATCTGTGGTGTCTGCAATTCAATCACATTTTACTTTCTGAATTGGGGATCAACTTTCACACAGTCAATGAAATGAAAAAATAAATCAGTCACAGCTGAAACTACCACGCTCATCACTACTCGCAGATGAATTAGTCACATATCGCAGTGGACAAACTCACTCATATTGTACGTAAGAATGACTTTTTGCCCAGCAAGATGGATAGCGAGTTAGCTTGCAGGATATACACGAGTCTAAACAGAACCGAGTCCACCTTGCCGTTGATCTGGTAAACTGATCACCATGAAATTGATACTGAGGAAGTTTACACACTCGTAACAGATTGCCTAAGTATCTCTGTCACGGAGAAACAACACTAAAACTACTACTATGCGGAAACAAACAGAACAAAATGTACACTTACCGCAAACAAGCAATGTTCAACAGCGTAAACAACAATGTGGCGATAAAAATGACTTTCAAACACTGAAGTTTGTAATTGCTAAACACACGGTGGGAGAACACCTATCTTCTGCAGATACTTGAACACGGAATTATTCTCCGAAAGAAAGATATTACGTAAATATTTTCGGACGATATAATTTTTACATACAAGCTTCATTATCACCTAGATAGAGAGGGACGTAAAAAGTGTGAAATTAGTGCTTTAGCATAGGTTACATAACTATCTGTATTTATGCAAGATTTCTCATAACGAAACAATTGTATTATGCATTTGATTTTACTTTTCTTAAACACATTTATACAAAGTATTTACAATCACTGCCGGTTTTGGTCATGCAAGTGCCGATTTCTGAATTTTCAGTGGGCACGAAGAAGAAGGTTACATTAACATTTCTAAAAATTTTCTGGTTCTACTTGTGTGCGAGGTCGAGTTCAAAGCAAAATGCACTACCTCAAAAATGAAGCACCCACAAGGGGAAGAGGAAACGAATGATACTTCACATGTTGAGAGGGTATTTGATGTTATTTCAGTGATTACAGTATACACTTATCGGACTGACGTTTCTCCCCCTCTTGAATGGATAGATACACTGACTGGATTGAAAAGGATGAACAGTTGTATTCTCTCTGGCCCATAACTTCTGTCACTGGTCCTTGATATCATGAATACTGGCACTTGGACAGAGTTGACATCCGAATTGGTGACAGATATGTTTTGCAAAGATACGTTTTGCAAAGAAGGGGAAGCAGAAAGGTGGAAGGAGTATATAGAGGGTCTATACAAGGGCGATGTACTTGAGGACAATATTATGGAAATGGAAGAGAATGTAGATGAAGATGAAATGGGAGATACGATACAGCGTGAAGAGTTTGACAGAGCACTGAAAGACCTAAGTCGAAACAAGGCCCCGGGAATACACAACATTCCATTAGATCTACTGATAGCCTTGGGAGAGCCAGCCCTGACAAAACTCTACCATCTGGTGAGCAAGATGTATGAGAGAAGCGAAATACCCTCAGACTTCAAGAAGAATATAATAATTCCAATCCCAAAGAAAGCAGGTGTTGACAGATGTGAAAATTACCGAACTATCAGTTTAATAAGTCAGGACTGCAAAATACTAACACGAATTCTTTACAGACGAATGGAAAAACTGGTAGACGCCGACCTCGGGGAAGATCAGTTTGGATTCCGTAGAAATGTTGGAACACGTAAGGCAATACTGACCCTACGACTTATCTTAGAAGACAGATTAAGGAAAGGCAAACCTACGTTTCTAGTATTTCTAGACTTAGAGAAAGCTTTTGACAATGTTGACTGGAATGTTCTCTTTCAAATTCTGAAGGTGGCTGGGATGAAATATAGCGAGCGAAAGGCTATTTACAATTTGTACAGAAACCAGATGGCAGTTTAAAAGTCGAGGGGTATGGAAAGGAAGCAGTGGTTGGGAAGGGAATAAGGCAAGGTTGTAGCCTATCCCCGACGTTATTCGCTCTGTATATTGAGCAAGCAGACAAGGAAACAAAAGAAAAATTCGGAGTAAGAATTAAAATCCACGGAGAAGAAATAAAAACTTTGAGGTTGGCCGATGACATTGTAATTCTGTCAGAGACAGCAAAGGACTTTGAAGAGCAGTTGAATGGAATGGACAGTGTCTTGAAAGGCGGATATAAGATGAACACCAACAAAGGAAAACGAGGATAATGGAATGTAGTAGAGTTAACTCGGGTGATGCTGAGGGAATTAGATTAGGAAATGAGACACTAAAAGTAGTAAAGGAGTTTTGCTATTTGGGGAGTAAAATAACTGATGATGGTCGAAGTAGAGAGGATATAAAATGTAAACTGGCAGTGGCAAGGAAAGCGTTTCTGAAGAAGAGGAATGCGTTAACATCGAGTATAGATATAAATGTCAGGAAGTCGTTTCTGAAAGTATTTGTATGGAGTGCAGCCATGTTTGGAAGTGAAACGTGGACGATTAATAGTTTTGACAAGAAGAGAATAGAAGCTTTCGAAATGTGGTGCTACAGAAGAATGCTGAAGATTAGATAGGTAGATCACATAACTAATGAGGAGATTTTGAGTAGAATTGGGGAGAAGAGAAATTTGTGGCACAACTTGACTCGAAGAAGGGATCGGTTGGTAGGTCATGTTCTGAGGCATCAAGGGATCACCAATTTAGTATTGGAGGGCAGCGTGGAGGGTAAAAGTCGTAGAGGCAGACCAAGAGATGAATACACTAAGCAGATTCAGAAGGATAGAGGTGGCAGTAGGTACTGAGAGATGAAGAAGCTTGCACAGGATAGAATATCATGGAGAGCTGCATCAAGCCAGTCTCTGGACTGAAGACCATAACAACAACAATGTTTTGCCGCAAAATGGCACCACGATATAATCGCATGAGGGATAACACATGAGGTCGCAGAATGTCCGTGATCTACTAATGGAGTCAGAGTTCCCTCAGCTATTACCAGTGAGTATGAGTCGACAAGTGAAGTCATACTCGATGGCTCCCCACACCGTAATGGAAGGCGTAACACCTCTGTGCCTCTCCTAAACATTGGAAGAATAGAAATTCTCCCGAGGTCGCCGCCACACTCACCGACGATGGTCATTCGCAGCACCTGAGAACAGTAATTTTTCGCTGATCACTGTGTGTGCCATTCATCAGCACTCCATGAGTCCCGGTCACGGGCGTTGAATGTCGTCGCCGCATCACTGAGCTATAAGGATGCCGCAGATGGCGATCAAAAGAAATCGCACCCCATACCATCAGTCCCGGCTGTCGGCCCATATGGCGGACGACAGTCTGGTCCGTATCCCACCGCTTCCAGGGCGTCTCCGGACACGTATTCCTGCTCATTGGTGCTCAGTTCGAAGCAGGACTCATCACTGGAGACGATTCTACTTGAATGAGATCCCAGGCTCAAGACATGTCTCGAGACACCCTGAACAGCAATGGGACACTTCCTTAACTGTCGCCCGCGATACGGCCCGACAACCAGGAGTGATGGTCTAGGGGCTCTTTCATTTCATAGTAGGACCCCTAGGTCGCAATTACGGCAGTCTTACAGCACGGCAGTACGTCGACGATATTATGTACTTTACTTTTCAGCAAGATAATGGCCGCCCACATACGACGAGAGTTTATACTGCTTATCTTTGTGCTTGCTACACCCTACCTTGGACAGCAAAGTTGCCGGATGCCTCCCAGATTGAGCACGTTTGGAGCATTATGGCCAGGGCCCTCCAACCAGCTCGGGAGTTTAGCGATCTAACGCACCAGTTGGACAGGATCTGTCGAGATATCCCTCAGCAGAACATCCACCAACTATCTCACTCAGTACCAAACCGAGTAACTGCCAGAGTAAGGACCAGAGGTGAAACAGCGCGTTGGTGATTTGCTCAATTCGTGAAACTCTTTCTCTTGAATAAATCATCCAGTTTTTCTGAAACTGTAATTATTTGTTTATCTGCACCTGTAAATCATGTATTTCCGTTCCATTCAGATAATTCCTTCATGGTGCATCGCTGCCTATTCTTCTTTTTTTCGCTTGGTTTATTTTGATGTTAACAGCAGCCTGCGCATGTGACGGTAATTCCCTTGTCCGGCGGATGCTAGTCTCCCACAAATGACACAGAAGGATGGCACAAAATGTTGGATGGTATCCATTTTTTATTCTCGAAAAACAGGAGCCGATGTGAAGGGGTTGCGATGTGCCTGATGCACAGTTCCATTGCGATTGTTGAACGTTATCGACCAGAACCTTGACGACACTTGTGCCTGCCCCCACGTCCAACGATGGCCCACGGTCGTATCCGAATGCTCCACAAACCTGGATACTGCACGATTCGCCAGCCGACCAAAAGGAGACCAACAATGAGACTGCTTTCAGACGCTGCCAGGTGCTGATTTACGCTGTCTCAACCGAGTGAGCGACATCTCCATCTACATCCATACTCCGCAAGCCACCTGATGGTGTGTGGCGGAGGGTACCTTGAGTACCTCTATTGGTTCTCCCTTCTATTCCAGTCTCGTAGTATTGTTCGTGGAAAGAAAGATTGTCGGCATGCCTCTGTGTGGGCTCTAATCTCTCTAATCTTATCCTCATGGTCTTTTCTCGAGATATACGTAGGAGGGAGCAATATACTGCTTGACTCCTCGGTGAATGTATGTTCTCGAAACTTCAACAAAAGCCCGTACCGAGCTACTGAGCGTCTCTCTTGCAGAGCCTTCCACTGAAGTTAATCTATCATCTCCTTAGGATTCTTCCAATGAATCTCAGTCTGGCATCTGCTTTACCGACGATTAATTTTATATGGTCATTCCATTTTAAATCACTCCTAATGCCTATTCCCAGCTAATTTATGGAATTAACTGCTTCCAGTTGCTGACCTGCTATATTGTAGCTAAATGGTAAAGGATCTTTCTTTCTATGTATTCCCAGCATATTACAATTGTCTACATTGAGATTCAACTGTCATTTCCTGCACCATGCGTCAATTCGTTGCAGATCCTCCAGCATTCACAGAGATCACTTAGTGTCTGACGCTATATACGGCTCTTATATGGATTCTCTGTCTTAAGACTCGTCAGCCTCATTTTGTCTCGTGTTTCAGCAGATATCTAAAATTTCTTTTTTACAAGTCGTAGTTGGAGTCAGACCAGACAAATGATGCCCATGAACTCTTTCAGGCGACCCTCAGTGTCAAAGGATAGCTACGGTTTGTTTTCCGTCACAAATAAAACGATTTTAAAGCGTAATTTTACGTGCCTATTCCATAGCGCGCTCCCAGATTAGTCTCCAGCGATATTCATTTTTATCGATACGTATTAACAAGAACAGTAAAACACGAAAAATAAACAGTACTCCAGCAGGGACTGAGCAGCGCTGCTGCATAGCCGTAATTGATAGCATCGGGTTAGGAGGTACTGTTGTTTCAGGAGTACTGTTTATTCTTTGTGTTTTGCTGCCCCTTTAAATACATATTGATAAAACGAATATCACACTAGACCGGTGTTTTCCTAATTTTCTGAAGCCTTTACCCATGGGTGCTACCTATAACTCCTCTTCAGGAAAGAAAGCGAACTACCCACATTGATGACAGTCACTTGTTACAAAATATGCTTCCTCTGCACCGCCACTCTTCCCAGCGACTCTTGCTTCATCCACAATATACATCCCCATTTAAAAGCAATCGAATTAAAATACGTGCGCTACACTTACTGTTTGTAAATTATTTCATTGCTGGACTCCTTACTTCTGAACTGGTATACACTGGAAGACCTAGGCCCAAAATTCTTATGTCTGACAACTACTACTGATAATAACAACACTGTGATGGCCCTGCAGTAATTTAGTACCCATTAAGTAGTCACTGTTGTGTCATTGCGTCAAACAGGCGGATTATGTGTTGCCAAATGAATAATGAAGAAATTTGTGATCCATTGTGGAACTGCCTACTTCTCAGAGAAGGCATTTTGATTAGATATTAAAGCATATGTGAAGTACACATCTCAATTTTTCTGTCATAGATGTGTGGTACAAAATAAAAAGTTTGTGCGTAAAAATTGGATTGTGTGAGTTTCATAAGCTTTAACCTCAAGCAAACTGTGACATGAGTTAATGTTCGTGTTTGAAAAGAAGATAAGAACTAGTAACTTAGCAATTAATATTACAGTCTTACGAAACAATGACACTAATAATGATCTTTAAAAACATAATTTGTTTCGTGACCGTGACATAATCGAATTCTTTTGTTTTTACCTCGTAAAAAAATTCATTTTACCTGTCAGGGGGCAATTACTTCCATGCTGGGAACCACTGCACTAGACTAACCTGGGACCGCCCTGTTGAATGTAAAACTGTGCTTTAAAAATAATTTTGTTTGAAACGGGAAACAGTCCGACATTTACCTTTGACACTGGCAGCCGCATGAAAGAGGTGATGAGCAGTATTTGTTTGGTAAGATTCCGGTTACACGTTGCAAAAACTGAACTACAAATATCTTTCGAAACTCGAAAGAAAATGTGCCGGACTACTCTTAGGAGATACACCCGATATACTCCATGACACCTGCTAACAACGCTAAATACATACAACCCTAATGAACCGTGGTGGCTGTTGTACCTTTCACGGTGAATTACTGCTGTAATTAGTGTACGTGCAAAAAATTACTCTGACATTCGACCATGTCTTCTGGGTGTCATCCTTTTTTTGTCGGGCAGTGTATACGAAATTAATACCCATATTTCACGGATGGCATATAGCAAACAAAGCGTTCATGACATTAATTATCATACTAAATCAGAAATTAAATTATCGAGGCAAAACAGTTAGTGACTCATATGTCGTACTATTGAGACTAGATGCTCTCGTCCTCTACACAACAACGCAGAAATTGATAAATCTTTAAATGTAAAAAAAAAAAAGAAAAAGAAAAACACGCTGCAACTGTAATAACAAACCATTTACGATTAACGGCTACTTTATCTTTCAAAGATAATATGTCTGTCCAGATAAAATCTGAAATTATTGAATTATTTGTATATAACAGTCCCCTAATTTGTCGATGAGTTTTAAAAAAAAAGAGTTAAATTTTCCTTGTTCATCACAGTTTTGTCACTGACAGTAGTTTTTTTCTTCGTGTAATCGTTCACGCAGCAAAAATGTATAATCGAGTTAGACGCTTGCATTTTTTTGTGGGCAACGCCCTAATGAAGGTAAACATGGCTGTTAACAAACAGGAATATAGCAGCTCTGTCTCTCGTTTATGTTTCGGTTACGGTGATGAGTATGTCGACTAAGCAATGTCAGAAAATTTCGTTTAGCGCAGATATTTGCTTAATGGGGAATACACTACATATTGTAGATATGTACAGTTAACCAAAATACACACTTTTTAAACAGATGTAGTGGTGAAACTGTCAATGATAAACTAAATTCCGTTATGAGCAGAAATAAAACTCACCTGACGACCTGAGATCACTTGAAAATTATGTTTTGTCAGTGTGGCGATACTAACAGGCAAATATTTTAAGGCGTACAATTCTTTTTACGTGTTATCACATGTAGTAGGTACGTTAATCGTTGTTTATTCTTTGTGTCTTTCTGCCCCTTTAAATACATGTTGATAAAACGAATATCGCACTAGACCAGTGTTTCCCAAATTTTCTGAGGCCTTTGCCCATGAGTGCGACAAGAGATTATCTAGTAACCCCCACGACTAATCTTATCAACATCAGTGGCTAACTAAATTTCAGAATGAAACAAAATTCTGTTTGAATGCTTTTGTTTTTAGGATGACGAAAGATAATCTCTGTAATTGTTTTATTATATCGTGAACTAATGATTTGGCTTATTTCTAACAATCTTTTATAGAATTATGAAACATTTAGTAGCGCACCGGGAGTGCTCCAACGCAACTCGTTCTCACGGCATACTGCCGTGCCACGTGACATGGTGTCGCCAACTCCCCACAACGACAGCATCGAAAGCACGTCACGTCACGTCACAGACTCACTCGGCTCTTGAGCGGACCCACTTTCCTCGACTTGCGCACGCACGCCACCATAGATAGCCTACCTCAAAGACGCAAAGAGAACAAGGCACAGGGACAACGATGAAAGATGGAAGTCAGAATCGATATCGCCTGGCCCCAGAAACCCACCGGCTCACAGGTTTTAAGGCTTTGTAGCATTTATTACATCCAATTTAAATAATACATCAAATGAAAGATTGATTACAAGTCTTCAACGTCAACACCATTCGTCACACATGGAGTCGAAAGGCGAGCTTTTCCCATCTCTTGATCAGTGTGTCTGGCGTAATTGTTTAACAATGCTGTTTCTGAAGTCGGGTAGATCTGCTGGTAGCGGAGGCACATACAGATGATCCCTTTCTGCAAAAAGTCTCCAGAGAGACGTCAGTGGAATTGCTAGTTCATCTCTAGCCTTCCGAACTGATTCCCTGGGGTATGCGTGAAAGACTCAGACTCGTACAACTTGTTCTTCAGTCACTTTTGGTCGTTCCCTACTCTTCCCTTTGCGCATAGGCATTCAGACGAAAGTGTGTGAATTGCTCTTTAGTTTGGTGTTGTATTTATAACTGTAAGTTGAATGTAATAAATACTGTAAAGCCTTAAAACCCGTATATTCATTTTGGAACACCCTGTACATACTTCCATAAATTTCCTTTACTTTACGCCTATGGTCACAAATTTTTTGTCATCGGACTACCAGTTTCGGTTTATAATGACCATCTTCAGATCTGCAGCAAAATATGGGGAAAAACATAAATACACTCGCATATTGTCTACAGCTAAAAACAATAAAATAGACCATAATGAAAAGTACTGCTGACATACATGCGCACTTTAAGTATGAAGAGGCATACCTGTTTTATAAAACCATGTCCTAATGTACTGGAGCCATACTATTCTCAATGTTCAGTTGAGAATAGTATGCACATTCTCCACAGCGTGCCAAAAGGCCGTGCTCTTAACTTTTTAGAGCAGCTTGCAATTTTAAAGCAAAAAAGAAAGAACCGAGAAATCTACTTAACTGGCAGAGCGAGTTCGTGCCCAATGCCTGTTTTGATTTGTTTGACAATGTTAAGCTTCAATGACTGAATACCTCTGTTTCATATAGTTTGTTGATAGTTTCACCTAGTATAGAGTTCCTTACATATTTACTTCATTTCCTTAAGTTGTGCACATAACCGTAGTGTTTTCTATATGAAGATGGTATCTGTTCTTTAGGACGTGTCCGGAAGAGCAGATACCATTGGCGATCTGGCAGCTCTCGAACAGTGAAATTACAATGAAATCCAGACCATTAGCTGCTGACAGGCGTTGATAAATATCAACGGGGACAGTTGAAAATGGGCGCCCCGACCGCGATTCGAACCCGGGACCTCCTGCGTACATGGCAGACGCTCTATCTGACTGAGCAATCGAGGATACAGAGGACAGTGCGATTGCAGGCATTTATCTCTGGCACGCTCCCCGTGAGACCCACACTTCCAACTTTCTGTCCACATACTACGTTTGTAGTGCCCCTACCCGCCATACTCATTACTCACGGCAGTGGACCTACCGATTCCCGTAAGAGTTTGAGCAATGTGAGTGCATCCTCACTGAAGAAGATCATTGGCCACTGAGCCTTATCTATATGGAGATGGTATCTGTTCTTTCGGACATGTGTTTTGGTCATCATACCCGAGGACTAGAATGTTGTTCATCTGGTAATCCCAAGGGTTTGACGATACAGGTACAGACGTGGTACGTGTAACGGCTCTCGACGGTGGAAGAACTTCGTGAGAAGATTCTCAGATCTAGTTCTATTGAATAAATTTGAGTCAATGTCTACTCGAGGAAAAACATAATTAAGCTCCAGTTACTACTACATAATCAATTCTTTTCGCCACGGCTTATCAGTGTACTGAAATATGCCAGAAACAAATCAGAATATTTAGAGGATCATCCGCGCCAATTTGAAACCCTGCTGACTTTTGTATTGCCTTCTCTGTCGTGTATGTTAAGCGAAGAAATTTCGTTCACTTCATGTGTATGGTGTAAGAAAATTTTAACTTTTAAGCATTTATTTACAGATTATCGTAACTGTAATGATTCTGTATCACAATAATGAGTTACGTATTATTTTCAAGTAACGAAATACATGTATGCGGAACTGTAAACAAGAAAACAAGAAATGGGTCTAAAAAGTAGAACAACAGTTTAAAACATAAAGCCAATACAAGTGAAATAAATAACTAGGCTAACAATGAATCTTTATATTTTGCTATTAGGCATGTTGAAAATACTCTGACAACACATTGTGTACAAGTTATTTTCCAAAAAAAGTATTTCAGAAAGCAGCTTTATTACACACCGGTGTATGTAGCTTGAAATCTTCTTTAATTTATGTTGTAACAAAGTCTTCATTTGTCAAAATTAATTGATGGTGATGGGCTATTTTGCAAAATTTCAAATTATTACAAAATTTGATTACATAATTTTTAGGAACATTTTTATATATCATCGTTTCGAACATATTACCTCCAAACCTAAGACGTAAAATTAACTTTCGGGGTGTGTTTTACCCCTTAAAAGTGAAACTGAGCACAAACAAAAAAATATATAATGTATTATTTTTCCCCTCTACACACCCGCCAAGTTTTGTCATGATCGGTTATTGACACTTGGAAATGTTCTCTTTTCAGTAAAGAATCTGAGTGCACGATTTTGCTGTTGTGAGGTAGCACAGACAGGGTGAAGCGACCGATCGTGAAGATCAGATAGTCTCCGACGAATCAGTGATTTGTATGACGGTAGGAGGCTTAAGATCAAAATTAAGTGACACGGTGTATAGAATTGCAAATGTGCTATATTAGAGAAAGAGTGATCTCTGGGATAAATTCGATGCTTCAGAAGAAGAAAAAATACGTCCACTGCAAACAAAGTGGAAGTATTCTTGTTTATTCCACCTCCACTATGATAAAACATATGTGCCCCGTCACACGGGAAACCGACACAAAACAACGTGGCTGTTACGTCCATGCGACCAGAAACCCATTACCTGTGTATTTTTTTGGTCATGGCAACTTGCTTAATTTTGTGTAGCTTATCTTTCATTACTGTAACCTTTTCGAAGACTACTGTAAATTTCTTTTAATAATGAATCACCATTTAGAGAATATACTTCATCTTGGTGTCCTGTTTTATTGTACTGTCGTCACAGAATCGGTAACGTGTCGAAAGTGTATGTATGTGCCAGCATAAATCCAGTCACATTCCACCTCTTATGTTCGACGTCAGTGTGCAATAATGAGTCAAGATGGAGGGTGGCAGCACTAGCAATGGAGGATATATAAAGCGAGTCATGAGGTGGGGAGGGGGGGGGGGGGAGCGTAAAAGAGTGCGGTCGTTTCAATACGGAAACCGATTTATACTCTATGTGATCAAAAGTATCCGGACACACCCAAAAGCATACGTTTTTCATATTAAGTGAATTATGCTGCCACCTAATACCAGGTACTCCATATCAGCGACCTCAGTAGTCAATAGACATCGCGAGAGAGCAGAATGGGGCACTCTGCGGAACTCACGAACTTCGAACGTGGTCAGGTGATTGGGTGTCACTTGTGTCATACGTCAATACGTGAGATCACTCCTAAACATCGCTAGGTCCACTGTTTCCGATGTGATGGTGAAGTGGAAACGTGAAGGGATACGTATAGCACAAAAGCGTACAGTCCGACTTCGTCTGATGACTGACAAAGACTGCCGACAGTTGAAGAGGGTCGTAATATGTAACAGGCAGACATCTATCCAGACCATCACACAGGAATTCCAGACTGCATCAGGATCCACTGCAGGTACATGACAGTTAAGCGGTAAGTGAGAAAACTTGGATTTCATGGTCCAGTGGCTGCTCATAAGCCACACATCAAACCGGTAAATGCCAAACGACGCCTCTCTTGGTATAAGGAGCGTAAACATTGGACAATTGAACAGTGGAAAAACGTTGTGTGGAGTGACGAATCACGGTACACAATGTAGCGATCCGATAGCAGGGCGTGGGTACGGCGAATGCCCGGTGAACGTTATCTGCCAGCGTATGTAGTGCCAACAGTAAAATCGGAGGCGGTGGTGTTACGGTGTGGTCGTGTTTTTCATGGAGGGGGCTTGCACCCCTTGTTGTTTTGCGTGGCTCTATCACAGCACAGACCTACTTTGATGTTTTAAGCCCCTTCTTGCTTCTCACTGTTGAAGAGCAATTCGGGGATGGCGATTGCATCTTTCAACACGATCGAGCACCTGTTCACAATGCACGGCCTGTGGCGGAGTGGTTTACGCGACAATAACACCCCTGTAATGGACTGGCCTGCACAGAGTCCTGACATGAATACTGTAGAAATCGTTCGGATGTTTTGGAACGCCGACTACGTGCCAGGCCTCACCGACGGACATCGATATCTCTCCTCATTGCAGCACTCCGTGAAGAATGGCCTGCCATTCCCCAAGAAACCTTCCAGCACCTGATTGAAAGTATGCCTGCGAGAGTGGAAGCTGTCATCAAGGCTAAGGGTGGCCAACACCATACTGAATTCCAGCATTACTGATGGAGGGCGCCACGAACTTGTAAGTTCTTTTCAGCCAGGTGTATAATATCCAAGAGGGCATGATCAGTGGATATCTGGCCAAGCGTGGAACCATTCCCGAAACGGTCAAGTTTGTAAACTGTTCACGTGATTAAAGTATACCGTTCATTTCAGAATGGCGCAATCCAAAGCCCCCTCCCACCCCAAGACAAGTGTGGTGCACCTCAGACCATAGGTGACAGCAGCTGTTGAGCATCTGACCAAGCAGATGAACCAGAAAGCTACCGATAGTGTCTCCTTAACGAACTTTCAGCGAACGTTGCTGGGTATGGGCCACCGCAGCAGGCGCCTGGCTCATGCACTCATGCTGACTGCAGTTCATCCGCGACCAATGCTGGAACTTGAATTTCAGAACCGGAACTGGACGTCCGCTGAGTGGCGACAGGTGGCATTTTCAGATGAATGGCGTTTTGTACTCCATCAGACTGGTAGCCCTTAGCGTATACGGCGTGAAACGCCTGCTGCTGAAGGCCATACATACCAATTTCACTTTACGGTCGTCGACGAGACCCTGTTAGTAGCCCCTTGGTTCAACAGGGCGGTCAGCTGCTCTTCAGTTACAAGTCTATTCACTCCTAAGCCAATGACTATGACCGTTTGGACATCAGACAAATCGATCCATTTCTGTTTGTCACGTCATCCCCGATACCCTTTATGTATCCTCCACTGCTAGTGGAATGTATCTTCACCTTCGATACCACGAAAGAAATCTAGTGCAAGCTCTTCGCTTGCCTTATTTTGGCAGAAAGTAGTATGGGCCAAAACAAGAAAAAATTATGTATGAAACATGGGCTCTAAACTGCATACCTTAAGGTCTATGAGTACTTGTTCATCTTTGCTACTGTGAAACATATCGCTTCTACTGCAAAGAAGAGTGCTCATAGCTCTTTACGTATGCATTTTAGAGCCCATGTCTAATTAAAAAAATTTTCTTGTTTTGCTCTAGTCTACTTCCTACCAGAATATGGAAAGCAAAGAGGTTGCAGTAGAAACGCCTTGTTCAAAGCATCGAAGGTAAATAAAGTGCTCGTAAGTCTTAAGGTATGCATTTTAGAACCATGATTACTAGACGTTTTACTTCGAATGATCGTTCCTGTCATTTCTGTAATTATTCACCAACCCTCCTGCAACACTTTGTATATACATATACCTATATAAATGTGTGTATGAACAGAACTAGATTCATTGCTAACCGATTAGTCACTGTATTGATGTACGCAATAATCGCCATGCCCAACGACTGGGTATCTAGCGGCAATGACGCGATTCCTTGGTTACACTTCTGTACTCGCTATCCGTTCTACGCTGGTATAATCCGCTAGTACCCGGCAGCAGACAGCCACTAACAGCAGCGGCAGAGCCTCGCGAGTCAACACTCGGAGCGCATAGACAGCGTGTTCGGAGATGACGTCGTAAGAGCAGTTGACGAGTTTAAACCAAATATAAGAATCTGATTTCCGATCTCTAATGACAATTCGGACCTACATGTTCATTTCTGTCAGCACCTTACTCCTATTTTCAAAAAGTCACAGAAGACCTTTAACAACAACATTTCTTTCAGAAGAGCTGATCCAGTTAAATATGCAGGTGATACGCCCTGCCTAGCCCGCAGGACAGAACAGGTAGTTGGAAATGTGGAAAGGGGCCAAAATGACCGGCTGTCAGTTACACTCGAACACATATAACTTTATTTGGCCACACGTTACAGTACAAATTCTTGAACTTAGTTATAGACTGAATATGCCACACTATCTTATGCCTTAAGGGCACAATCACTATAATTGGCTAAAAGCAATTAACTCAAAATTCAGACGCCAAAGAGAATATTTAGAATGCAGAAGGCCTCACGTTAAGTAAGTTCCTTAATTTGGCTGAAGGCCCGAAAATCTAACACTTGAAAAGCAACAACCTTAATTTAAAGGCGGCTGAAGGAACATGATTTAAGACTCAAGGCAAAATTAAATAAAAAAACACAAGGCAGAAGACCTTATCTTCAATTAGGCTGAAAGCCCCAAACAGTCTGATGCTCGAAAGACAAAGATCCTTAATTTAAAAAACGGCTGAAGGCCCCGTGACTTAAAACTAAAGGTAAAATAAATTTAAACAACAAAGCCTTATCTTAAATTAGGCTGAAGGCCCCAAATAATCTAACACTTTGTAAGTAGGCTGTTTAGGTTTTTTTATTGGTAACGCCACCTCTGTATGAAAATCACTGGCTGTGCTGTGTGCAGTCTGTGGCTAGTTTGCATTGTTGTCTGCCATTGTAGTGTTGGGCAGCGGCAGCTGGATGTGAACAGCGCGTAGCGTTGCGCAGTTGGAGGTGAGCCGCCAGCAGTGGTGGATGTGGGGAGAGAGATGGCGGAGTTTTGAAATTTGTCATGAACTGCTATATTTATATATGATGATATCAAGGTAAATACATTGTTTGTTCTCTATTAATATCTTTCATTTGCTAACTATCCCTATCAGTAGTTAGTGCCTTCAGTAGTTTGAATCTTTTATTTAGCTGGCAGTAGTGGCGCACGCTGTATTGCAGTAGCTTGAGTGGCGAAGATTTTGTGAGGTAAGTGATTTGTGAAAGGTATAGTTTACTGTTAGTCAGGGCCCATTCTTTTGTAGGGATTATTGAAAGTCAGATTGCGTTGCGCTAACAAAATATTGTGTGTCAGTTTAAGGACAGTCGTGTATAATTCTTCAAAGGGGACGTTTCATATGGCGACCCTGCCAGGATACCTCACTGGAATCTTCTGATTTTTTCTTGTAGTTTGTGTAATTAGTGTAGCTTTTGTTTATTGCTAGCGCGTAATTGTAGAGAAAATCTCCTTTGTAGTTGCAGACTTTCATTGTTGTACAGTAAAACAGTTGTGGCATGCATGTAGATTTGCACCAAGTATTTCGCAGCTGCAATTAACTAGATATTATTTTCAGTGCTATGTTAATGTGTTCTCTTATTTTTGCTCTTCAAATTGTGCTTTTCTGTGTTATCGTGTGAAATATTGTGACAGTAATGGCGTGTGAAAAACGTAACACTAGGCTCCAAAGTAAACTGAGAAATAATAGTGACGACGAGTGTAGCTTACCAGCACCGCTGTGTAATAAATTAACAGACGTTCAAAGTAGTAATTTGGTAACTGTGCATAGGGAAATGGAGCGGGCTGCAAACAATGGTGTAGACAGTGAAACAGGTAGTGAACAGGGAAGCATTATCTATCGATCGCTCGGCAACAGCTCGCCTCAGGAATCCAAAATGACAGGACACAATTTTGCAAATACTGTAGATTCAGGTTTTGCGTTCTCACCGTTTTTTCAAATGAGTCAAGACACATTTTCCGCTTGTCAAAATGTGAATGTTGCCGGTGCAACTTCACTGCCGAAAAGCACTGAGGAACATGTTTCAGACACCAGTGCATTGTTATTACAATTAATGCAACAAATGGGACAAAAGCTTGAAAAGTTAGACACAATGGAACAACACCAGAGACAAACACAGCAACAGTTAGACACAGTGGAACAAAATCTCAAAAACTTAGACACAGTGGAACAAAATCTCAAAAAGTTAGACACAATGGAACAAAATCTTCAAAAGTTAGACACTACACTTGAACAAACACGTGAAGATTTAACCACTGAGTTACATAACATCGAATCGAAATGTCAAAAGGTCTGTAATGACGTAAAAACACAAATTTGTGGGCATTTCCAACCTATTTTTTCGCGTCATGAAAATGTATTACAGAATCACGAAGCAGCCATAAAAGAACTGCAAACTATTGTTCATGAAAATCATGAGACCTTGCAAGCTAAAATTGACTCAGTTGCATCTACTGATTCGGTTATGCAACTTGCAAGAACTCAGGAAAACTTAAAGGACACAGTAGATACCCTGAAAATTGGTTCAGAAAGACACATGGAGGAAATAAGTACACTATTGGAGAAAGTAGCCAAACTTTCGAATCAGGTCACTAACTTATCTACAAAGGTAGATGATGATCTGAATGACACAAGACCCGTAGCCTTCACTGACACAGAAGAGTATGAACAAATTAGAAGATTCAAACAAAATCAAAATCAAATCAATACACAGTACAAAAGAGAAATCCGGGAAGTGCAAGATCAGTTGGCACAAGTAGTACAAGAATTACGTATTTCAGAAGACACTCGCGCCCCAATACGGGAAGAGGGACATAGAAATACGGAACAACCACAAAATAATAACACAGCGCATTTCGGAAATTATGAAAGAAATTGGCAATGTGCGCCGAATTTTGAGATTGAACAGCCGACACGACGTAACAATGACCGACATGCGACTCGCCGGCATGATGATTTTGACTATAAGCTGTTCATTACTACACGTAAATTCAAAACATTTAAGAATTCCGGCAACGACATTCATCCACAAGCGTGGCTCCATCAATTCTCTCATTGTTTTCCTCCCAACTGGTCATTGGAGCACAGGTTAGAATTTATGTGTGGCTATTTAGAGAATGAACCAGCTGTAAGAATGCGATCGGTCATTCACGATTGTCACAGTGAAGGGGAATTTTACCATGCCTTCCTCTCAGCATATTGGTCTCAAGCTACACAAGACCGAGTAAAACATGGCATCATAATGATGAAACATTTCGAACAACCAGAATTCTCCAGTCTTGTGAAATATTTTGAAGACATGTTGCACAAGAATCAGTACCTGTCAAACCCATACAGCCCCTCAGAACTCATCCGCATTTGCTTAATTAAATTGCCTGAACATTTAAGAAATATTATTTTGGCAGGACGTTGCAAAGACGACATTGAAGCTTTTCAGGGACTCCTACAAGAATTAGAAATTGACACAGACACTCGCCGGATGCGAAAACAGGAAAACAATCACTACAGGTCACATACGTCACAATTCCGTGACAACAGAAACAATAACTGGACACGAAAAGGCTATTCTCACAACACAAATCGTGACCAAAACAGACACCACCCTTATGACAACCGCTGGCAGAGTAATAGTTACAGAGAAAGATCGCATTTCCGTAGAAATTACTATCACAGAGACAAACAGAGAAACAGACAATATGGGAACCAAAACAATTATTATCAAGAGAGGCAGAATAACTTCAGACGCAACAGTTCGGCGCACAGTTACGATTCAGGAAGAAATTCTCCACCACATGACCGACAAGAAAGAAATTATGAAATCTACCGACATGACGACAGACGATATGATCGTAACGACAGACCTGAATTTCTTCAGAACTGGCGGGATTCAAACAGAGCAGGGCACTTTCGACAACGTGAATTTGTAGAAGTTCGGTCTCCTAATCCCAATAACGGCGCGCGCCAACAAAGAAACAGACAATGACTCGCACAGCAGGCAGCCACGTGCGCCCGCTGGCTCCGAGAAAAATAACATAAGACGCTAGCCTTGAGAAAAATTTTAGCATTCTTTACCGATGTATACAACATGATAATTGCGTTGAAGTTGAAACTCTGCGTACTAGGAAGAGTAAAGGTTTACACCACATTTCACATGTAAAGCCGTTTATTGAAAGATAATCTACTTTTTAACTTTGTCTTTGCCATAAAACTTTTCACTTCACGTTTCTAGTATGCTTTGTCAGACTTAGAATCTGTTAATATTCCAACAATGTTTGAAGTTAAATATCCAGTCAAGAACCAAGAGAACTTATTTAAACAGAAATTACGAATGCATTGTTATAGTGAACTGATGACACAGCGTTATTGTGTGTGTACATTCTTGCTTGTTAGCTGCTCGATCACGTAATGACTATAAGGCTCACATACTTAGAACATTTACCAGTACTGCTAATGAGATTTTAATGCAACATTTTGGTTTACTTGAAAATATATTCTGGATTTAAAGTACTTTCTGCGAGATACCAGATGACACAGTGGTTAGTTTATGTGACAGCTACACGATTTTATCACGACGCTACTAATGAGTGACAATATACAATGTTGCTTTTGCGGTGTTTCTGTTTTATATCTGCACAGTTTTTCTGTTTTATTCTGGAAAGTAAAACATGTTTTAGTAGTAACTTTTGTGGTATAGCTACAATGAGACTGCCTTTTCCGTAGCACAACAATACGTTACAGCACAGTAATTTCTTCATCACGGCAATAAGCGTAATAACTAAGACATCTATACGTAAGCATTTCACTTTTGTTTATCATGAGGTAAGTACATTGACTTCTGCAGAACTTAGCTTTCAGAGGACAATAACTACGACACTTTCACAGAGATTATCTTACAGCAAGACGCACATTTAGCGCTACAGGACATGTGTTTGAGTGATTAATTTTGTACTTAAATCATTTATTTTTAAAGATATTTGAAGGACAATGATACAAAGGTTTTCCGTAATACATTTCATTCCATTGTTGTAATCTGTAACACCTGAGGGTATAATTACATTAATCCTCAGGGGGGTACACACTTACTTTGTGTACCATGTGTTTGGCAAGCACAAGGAGCCCTAGCTAATATGGTATTTGCTTATACAACTTTACACATCGGTACCATATTTCTCCAACACAGAATTACACAGCTATCTGATTATTTTACAGAGAAACAAAATTTTTTTATGTCAGTGACACATGTTTACGTAATTACACCGTTGTATAACTTCACACTTACGAAATTGTATTTTGTCTGTACTGTGTGAACTGTTCATATTTTTTCGGACCCATTGTGATATTATGAGAGCTTTGAATGATGTATTTGGTATGAGATCATGATTTTTAAAGTGCGTTTGAGGCAGATGACACTTTTGACATGAGCAGAGAATTTTTTTAGGTTTTGACATTAATGCAGAAAGCTACGACGTTTTTGAGATTTGACTGAGGTGTTATGATGTTATTATTACGACGACGATGTGTATTATGTTGTTGAGGAATGTTTATTATGCTACGTATTTCACATGATGAAATATTGAAGAAGTGTCGACGAATATGTATATGTCTAATGAAGTAAGGAATAATGAGTAGTGTTTAGGGACTCTGATTTGTGGAAAAGGTTGTTGGAAACCAAAAATCGTACTTTAAGAGTTATGAAATGTGTGTAAATGCGTGAATATATCACAAAGCCAGCGAAAATTTTTTGGACACTGTTATATTTATAGGGTTTTGTTTCTACACATTTGCAACTCAAATTCTCGACCCGTGAAATTTTGTATATGAGACTGTCACAGTAGCGAAAACTGCTGTCGTAAATATTTCCGTAAGAAAGTTAAGTGACCACCTGCACGTAATGCGTCGTGGGCACGCAGCTGTGTCAGATGCCGGGAGAACAAGTCATTAGTGAGTGCCTCATCAGAAGCACAGGTAGAAAAAAAGAAAGGGGAGGCCATTGTCCTCGCTATTGACATTTCCTTGTTGAAAGCATACTGTGGAGCTCGTAATTTATGATATTTACTAAAATGCCTAATGAAATGATTAGAAACATTTTACATCTATTGTCTTTGTAGTTAAGAGATTGCTCATTTTGTTTAATATCTGGTTTCCAGCTGTGTTGCAGCATTGGTTTTATAAAATAAACTTAAATGCATCTGCTAATGTGAACACTTTCTGTCAACAGATTTATTAAATAATTATTTTCTGATCCACATTCTTCAAAAAAGGAGCACTTGGAAAGGAAAGAACAATAAGAAGGGATTAGTAACAGTAACTGCATACATAATATTCTTTTCAAGTACATGGAAACATTTTTTTTTTACAGTAAGTTGTTGTGGTGCACCACTTTAATTACATAGATATTAAGATGTGATTATACATTTCCCTTATCTGCATTGTTATCTTTAGTGTACTATTTTTTCTGCTTGAGCTATGTCATGTTTAGATGTAGGCTGCTGTTTGCCAGGCATAGTGCTACTGAATTTTAATTTGTGTTACTCTGCTAAGCCAGATTTATTTTTCTTGTTTGCTGCTCATTGCCTTATATTAGTTGTAAATTATGCTGCTTAATCGCCATTTGTATTTTTGATCATTGCTGTTTGTGTTAATTGTTTTGTGCTGCTGCATTGCCTCCTCCCTTAGTTTAGCATCTGAGCTCAGTAGATTTAAGTTAGCTTAAGGGGGGGTAGACTATAGAAGAGAATGAGTTGCGATGAATTGGAAGAAATGCATTGAGGATTTACACGAAAAAAGAGTACAAAAAACAGGTTTAGGTAGGATTTTCTTGGAAATAAATGTTGAGGTAAGAAATGTGTGAACATATAAATACAGTAAGCATGCTTAGATAGAATTTTTTTGGTGGAAACAAAGGATGAAATAAGAGGAAAGATATATGAAGTTTTGGATTGGACTGCAGTACCAAATGTTACACTGAAAACGAACCCTGTCCTTTCCTATTGGTTTTATCCCACTATGTGTTTGTGTACCCTTGTGTATTTGTTTTCTTCCTGTCTCTGTGTAGTTTCATAGAATTTTTTCTTCTTTTAATATTAAGCTACATTCACTATGATGAGGAATACTGTTATCCTCAAATATAATTTGCATTAATAATATGTTATTTGCTTTGTAAAGATGTTAGACATTATTAATTCTGTTCTGTTTTAATGCTCATGTGTGAAGTTGTTGTTTCCAAAGCTATTCTGAGCTTTATGTAGGTACTTATAATTCCTGTAACACTGATGTATATGTTATTTCGATTCTTTTGTAAGGCCTGTATTACTACAAATGTTATCTGTATTATTATGTTTTTAATGATGTATTTTGTACCTTTGTAATTGTATTCTTATGTTATAAAATTGTAATTGTCACCAGTTCATCATATTATTAACTTGTAAGTTCCATTTCACTGCACACGTTTCTGTTGGTCATAGTATATGGACAATATGTGAGAAGTAGGGACTGATAGTGTTTGCATGTGTGAATCATTCAGCAAGGGACTGGATAACAGCATTGCTGGTTCTAAGGACAGGTCAAACAAATTTTTTGTGAGTGGACAAGTGGTGGTTTATGGACTTGCTATATTCTCCGCAAGACTCTTCGATGGTGATTGTGCACCTCCACAGTCGCAACAGATGGCTGCTGGCTGTCTCTTCAAGGACTACAGTGGGTCTACATCTTTGATGATCCATCAATACCATTATTTCTACAAGGACTACAGTAGGTCTGCATCTTTGATGGCCCACCAATACCATTATTTCTACAAGGACTGCAGTGGGTCTGCACCTCTGGTGGCCCACGAATACCACAATCTCTACCAGGACTCCAGTGGGTCTGCTCTGTGATGACCTACCCACCAATATTCTTCAAAACTTCGACTGACTCCACTGTGGGTTTGCTCTGTTGTGGCCCATTACCTGTCTGCATGTCAAGAGTCAGCACTGTCTTTCCGTTGGAAGGACAACACTACTTCTTCAAGACGGCATGGAAATCCACTACTTCCGTGTGCATTGTCTTTTACTGCTCAGACTTTGAGAAAAGAAACGGCAGTTTCACTGTGATGAATGATCAGGACTGTCTTTATAGACTGTGAGAAAATTTGAGCTTTTGACCAACATAATATCAATAAGTGTGTGCATTTGATTTCTTTGTTATTGTAATTATGAAAAATTTTTTCAAATCTGTATTGGCCACTGCCCAATCCAATTTGTAAAATTTTTTGTGGGGAGCATGGGGGCTATGTAAGTAGGCTGTTTAGGTTTTTTTATTAGTAACGCCACCTCTGTATGAAAATCACTGGCTGTGCTGTGTGCAGTCTGTGGCTAGTTTGCATTGTTGTCTGCCATTGTAGTGTTGGGCAGCGGCAGCTGGATGTGAACAGCGCGTAGCGTTGCGCAGTTGGAGGTGAGCCGCCAGCAGTGGTGGATGTGGGGAGAGAGATGGCGGAGTTTTGAAATTTGTCATGAACTGCTATATTTATATATGATGATATCAAGGTAAATACATTGTTTGTTCTCTATTAATATCTTTCATTTGCTAACTATCCCTATCAGTAGTTAGTGCCTTCAGTAGTTTGAATCTTTTATTTAGCTGGCAGTAGTGGCGCACGCTGTATTGCAGTAGCTTGAGTGGCGAAGATTTTGTGAGGTAAGTGATTTGTGAAAGGTATAGTTTACTGCTAGTCAGGGCCCATTCTTTTGTAGGGATTATTGAAAGTCAGATTGCGTTGCGCTAACAAAATATTGTGTGTCAGTTTAAGGACAGTCGTGTACAATTCTTCAAAGGGGACTTTTCAACTTGACAAGCAAGGAATTTTAATTTTAAAGCGGCTGAAGGCCCATGACTTAAGACACCACTAAAACCGATTCAACTTTAATTCAAAACCATAGGCTATGAGCCATACAAATACACACAACAGAAAATAAGAAAAGGCAGTGCAGCTAACGGCGCTCAGAAGTTTCGAGGGTCGACGAGCACTTGAAATACTAACGATCACTTAGGTGAGGCAGGCAGTCGGACTAACCATTCTCGATCCCACAACCCAACCAACAGACAGTCAACGGACCCACCGACAAGGTAACTTGCGCTCCACTCGACCAGCACACAACCGGGAGTTCAATGCAAAACGTAAAAGCTCATTGACGCCCACAACTAAGCATACATTAAGCTGTCAAACTACACACCGTGCTGGACAGCGACAACATGGTCAGGAAAGGACACTGCCTGAATTTACGTCAACTGCCAGGGCAGGTAACCGGAACGTTAACGGCCACAAGGCAGAAAATTCCGCTGGTGCACTTCAGTTGCAAATAACGAAATACAGTTAGACTCCACCGGATAGTGGCTAAACCTTCGCCAACACACGTTGTTGCTCGCGGGAATGTCCGAACAGCCAACAACTGGAACAAAACGACACAACGTGAACAGTCTTGACTTGGTGATAAATTAAATGAAAACTCAGCTTTCGTGTCCAGGGTCGGTGAGCGACGGACCTTGTAGCAACGGGAACAGCAGCCCACACACTCAGGCACTGCGGAGAGACCGCCAGTGTAGACCAGCACAGGTCAAACCTAACTCTTGGCTGACCTGGCACACCCCCCAAGCTAAAAGTGCCTCACTATTTATACCGCTTTTCTGACGTAGTGCCAGAGAGAGACAAACTATGGCAGGGGTAAATTCCCAAATGTCAACCACTTACACATCGCCACTCCCGCCTCTGGCCTACTGCCTCGCCTCATACATCAAAACAGCTTCAAACAACGCTGCAGTTCCCTTCCTCGCTGTTGCTTCATTCCAAACAAATCGTACGTGCAATACGCCGCTACAGCTCTGTGCCATGTTTACCCTGTCTGGCCTACTGGTTGCCGATTATTACCACACACTGCCTGCGGCCCCAGACTTTATCGCCCAACCGCGCCTTTACTGAATTTTAACAAAATTCCCGTTTTCTACGACTAAGGCTAATACTAGCGCAGCAGCTGATAGCTGACTCTGCACGAATCGAGAACTGTGTTTGGTAAAGTATTCGGAAGCTACCGAGCGAGGTGGCGCAGTGGTTAGCACACTGGACTCGCATTCGGGAGGAAGACGGTTCAAACGCGCCTCTGGTCATCCTGATTTAGGTTTTCCGTGATTTCCCTAAATCGCTTCAGACAAATGCCGGGATGGTTGCTTTGGCAGGGCACGGCCGATTTCCTTTCCGATCCTTTCCTAACCCGAGTTTCTGCTCCGTCTCTAAGGACTTCGTTGTCGATGGGACGTTAAACACTAATCTCCTCCTTCTCCAGTATTTGGCAGCTCCGGCAAAGTGAGGACTGAGTCAGTTATTTTGACGCTCGTAGCAGCGCGGCTGCTCTTATAGTGGCCACAACAGACCTTGTTTACATGTGGGGTTCTATAGATGAATTCTGTTACTTGATCACTGTACCACAAGTTAGCTAACTAGCAATCTTTTACGATAATAAACACACTCATAGTAGACGAAAGGGAACTACAGTCGTTTGATATGCTCCCTCTTCAACTCCGCCAACTGATAATGTATGGAACATTTTTGTACTTGTCATGTATATGTGTAGCCATGTACTGCCATATCTGAAGATTGGATTCATTTGTGTTTTAAATCATGGTAATACTAAAGTTCGCTATCATTTCAGTAATCGTAGATCCTTAGTGGAATATGCTCCAATTAATCACATTCTTGGGGGGAAATGATGTAAAGGGGGTGAACCCATGAACTGCCATAACAAAACAGTGCCAAACTCATTCTTTTGCATTCAAATATCCTTGCGCAGAACAGGGGGAGTGAGAGTTCTTGGGGGTGGTATGTATCTTCACAACATAGAGATACAGGATTTACTCAAGTCAAGGGACTAGTTTCACCTCGCCATCAGGCACCCTTTCAAGTGTAGCTGTTGGTGTGCAGCTGCCTCTGGATGATGGGGTCCCGGTGACTGTGTGTGTTGTCTTCATCATTTCTTCATCATCATTAACATTAGTGACAGTGGCTGTATTGGACTGTGTAGCCAATTGGATTGTGTTTAAAAATGGGACTTTGTACGGGCGCTGACGACCACGCAGTTGAGTGCCCCACAAACCAGACATCATCATCACCCTTTCAAATTTCGAACATCACTCCATTACTCTTTCATTATTTTTTATGTTTAGTTACAACCTCGGCTTAAGACACTACCAAATGGTTCAAATGGCTCTGAGCGTTATGGGACTTAACATCTGAGATCATTAGTCCCCTAGAACTTAGGACTACTCAAAACTAACTAACCTAAGGACATCACATACATCCATGCCCCAGGCAGGATTCGAACCTGCGACCGTAGCGGTCGCGCTGTTTGAGACTGAAGCGCCTAGAACCGCTCGGCCACACCGGCCGGCTAAGACACTACCAGTTCCATTCAGTAGATCCTCCAAGTACTTTGCCGTATCTAACAGAGTTATAATATAGCTGGCCAACTTCGAAGTTTTTCTTTTTTATCCGTAAGTTCAAGTGCTCCTCCAGATACCTCGTTTTAACATCTGTTCCATCTCTACAGATATTCGTATAATAATCCGAGAACAAATCTGTGAAGCCACTTGCGTCACTTGTTAAGATGAAGGTGAGGCACGGCGGTCAGACAGTTCGCCCGCAGATCGGCAAGTGGGAGCCCCGGCTTCTGCACAAAGCAGGCTGGCAGCGAGCGTGCAAGTTGCCTTCCGCTAGCCCCAGCGCCCCGCTCCGCCGACACCTTAAATCTCTCCGTATCGAGGGGCCGATAGACATCATACGCCGCTAAGGCTATCTCGCGGGAACGGCCAGCAGAGGACTCACCGTGCCGTAACTGCTGATGAAACTCCGCGCAGAACGCCTGCGGCCTCAGCTCCTGTGCGCCGCAGCCCGCGCCGTGCGACGCACGGTCGTCGCTGATACTGATCTCAAACGCTCCCACGGTATTCCGCCGGGCCCCGATGCGGAGATTACGCTCGGCTTCCTTCCTCTTTCCTTCCCCGTTTCTTTCCTAACCCCTAAGGAGCTCTCTGCACTACCTGTCACAAGTTTCCATCCAGCTGTATTAACATACGCTATGTGCTTCGTCGTAGCGCATTTCTCAGTGTACTTCTTACGAACAATACGTTTTAATTGATCCTGTGTTCCGCTAACTACTGACATCAGTTCGTGCCCCGGCAATACGCACTTACAGCAAGAAGTACTGTTTACGACTAATCTATTTGTCCTATGCAATATTGTAGTATCTATGTTGTTAAGAAGAGCGATGCAATTTTCCTTCGGACATTCATGCATACTTTAGCAGTTCTTTCCATTCGTGGTCCAAGTTTCATCGAGCTGTGTTTGGTAATGGTTAATGTGATCACTCTCGTAAAGTGGGAAATACGAGTTCAAGTCTCGGTCCGGCGCAATGACGTCAGTCCTTCATAAATGTCTCTGAGCACTATGGGACTTAACTGTTGAGGTGATCAGTTGTTAGTAGCGGTCACGCGGTTCCAGACTGTACCGCCTAGAACCGCTCGGCCACTCCGGTCGGCAATCCTTTATGCAGCTGATGGTTGTTCGTATCCATAATGTATTACAGGCGGTAGTCGCCGCAGTGCCTATTCATACCAGAAGGAACTTCTTCTTATCAACATAGACACTGCAGGGTCGTATTTACCCATCGATACCATCCCCTGTATGGAAATGACATAATGTTTGTACTAGTACAGGTTGTGCCGCAAAGACGATGACATGGAAATTTGAGTCTGGTCGTGAGTCGTGCACTGACAGCTAAAGTGGTTAAGGCGATCGCTCACGTAAAGCGGGAAATCTGGGTTCGAGTCCCCATCTGCCACAAATATTCAGTGTCGTCGTCGGTTGTTCATATTCGCATCTGCCAATAAATTTAATGTAGTCTGTTTGTTGTTAGTTGCTCAGGAGCAAATTAATATTAACCATATATTGAATAACTCATGAGTAGTGGAACAAAGTGGTTTGTGCCCCACTCTGCTTTGTTGCCAAATTTATTCAAGATGGCGGCGATGACGTCATCCAAAATGGGGGCATGTAGACTTGGCAACAGCGCATGACGTCATCCAAGATGGCGGATTCTGGCTGGAAAATAGGCGAATTGGGCTATGTCCACTAACCTAACCTTCGAAAAAAATGGCAGGAAGTTCGAATTTTGGCGGGAAAATAGGTCAGTTGGGCTATGTCCACTAACCTAACCCTCCAGAAGGAAAAATGACGGGAAGTTTGAATTCCAACAGGATAATGGCGGGCTTCTCATTATTATTTATTATCATTTATTGTTATTTATGTTCATTTATTATCATTTATTATGATTTATGTTCATTTATTATCATTTATTATCGCGCAAAGTTCAGTCATTTATTATTATTTATTCAATACACCTGATTTTGGTGGGGAGAAAGCCAATTCCGTTACAACCACAACAAAAAATCGGTCACAAGCTCAAATTCCAACATGATAATCAGCCACACATACGAAATAGTCCACCTCATCCTACCAAGTTTTAATTTTTTCGCGGTCACTTATTGTTACACTCGTAAGCTATGAAAATTGCGTCAAATAATGATAATAAACTGCACTTCCACTAATCTAAGTCACCTCCTGTGAATTTGTGGCAAAAGGACTGAAGTCTTTATTTCAAACAGTACGGTCATCACTTGTTCTCCAACATACTTAGTACACATCTTAGAGATTGCAGCAGCATCCACTGTGCTTGCTACGAGGTCCAGAGTCCAACTGTGCGTTAGTTCGTATCTCAGCCACCCGAGGACGTCGCCGTGACGTCATTTAAGATGGCGGCAAGAAAGCCAATTCGGCCATGTCCATCAAGTTTCAATTTTCGCGGTCACTTATGCTTCTGCCGCTCCATTATTAAAATCTCGTCACTTGTACTATGCTAAGTCACCAGGTGGGGAAATGACTCTTTATTTCAGGCATTATGGTCATGCATGTGTGTCTCAACTGAATTTGCGATGCTCACACAACAAACTCCAGAGCACAGCTGACGTATGTGCGACTGGCTGAGCCCGCTCCATGCCCCACCTGTTGGTGGGCCCATCAGCATCCCAGAGCGCCACCACAGACGGGCTGTAACGCAATTGGCTTTCTCCCCGCCAAAATCAGGTGTATTGAATAAATGATGATAAATAATAATAAATGATTGAACTTGGCGCGATTTTCTATGTTAGTGGGGGTAGGCCAATAATGATTACAAATGATAACAAATGAAAAAAATGGCTCTGAGCACTATGGGACTTAACATCTATGGTCATCAGTCCCCTAGAACTTAGAACTACTTAAACCTAACTAACCTAAGGACATCACACAACACCCAGCCATCACGAGGCAGAGAAAATCCCTGACCCCGCCGGGAATCGAACCGATAACAAATCAACATAAATAATAATAAATGATAATAAATGAACATAATAAATAATAATGAGAAGGCCACCATTATCCTGTTGGAATACAAACTACCCGCCATTTTTGCTTCTGAAGGGTTAGGTTAGTGGACATAGCCCAATTGACCTATTTTCCCGCCAAAATTCAAACTTCCCGCCATTTTTTTTCGAGGGTTAGGTTAATGGATGTAGCCCAATTGGCCTATTTTTCAGCCAAAATCCGCCATCTTGGATGACGTCATACGCTGTTGCCAAGTCTACATGCCACCATCTTGGATGAGGTCATCACTGCCATCTTTAATAAATATGGCAACAATGAAGAATGGGGCACAAACCGCTTTTTTCCACTACTCTCATGTCCGCCACTGACAATATACTTTGTGTTACTTCACTCATATCAAGGAGGTAGCGGACTATACAGATGACACATAAATGGAGGGACAGCTGGCCAATTTATTACATTTGTAGGAGCACTGAATGTCAAAAACGAGTTAATCATTGCATTTTTAGGTGGAATTGTGATGTTCCATCTACTGCTAGCCTTATACAGTATTAATAAAAAAAAAACTGCCTGCAGCTGTTTTTGATACCATTGTCATCACATAAATGATATTTTTTCTTTTGGCCTAACACACGGCCCTGTACCATTAACGTGACAACCGCCTACGTTCGACTCACACACGGCACGTGGCAGCACTAGCAGTGGAGGGTACAGAATGCACGTCAGGGGTCGCGAACAACACAGCAGTCGTTATCGTAATGCAGAAACAGGGCGATTAATCTGACGTCCAAAAGAACACGATCATTGGCTTTCGGGTCAACGGTTGAAACATTTCCCAAGCGGCGAAGTTTGATTAAAGCATGCCATGTTTGGCAAAATGGCGCTATCCAAAACCGACGCCGAGGCAAACGTATTGCACCACAGGCCATACTGAGAACATTAACCAGTCCTGGGAATGTGTGCAATTCCGTTAAGTTGGAAAAAACGAAGAACGTTTTTGTCTACCGTTATGCATGTTGCAGTTGTTTACGTTCTGTACTCTTTACATTGCTTCTTCCTTACTATCACCTGTTTGTACTGTTTTGTGGCGAAATAAACGAAACCTTGCAAAATTTCCGTTTGTTGTTTTAATTTTGGACAACCTTGTATTTGCTGAAGAACGGAAATCGAGTCAGTTGCAACAATATTTCGATCGTTTCACCAGAATTATTGAAGTAAACCGACCGAAAAGAAAATTACGACGGGACAGGCACTCAAATATAAAGTACGCCATAGCGCAAGTACAACTTACACTGAAGTGCCAAAGAAACTAGTATAGGCAAGCGTACTCAAATACAGAGACATGTAAACAGGCAGAATACGGCGCTGCGGTCGGGAACGCCTATATAAGACACCAAGCATTTGGCGCAGTTGTTAGATCAGTTACTCCTGCTACAATGGGAGCTTATCAAAATTTAAGTGAGTTTGAACGTGCGATGGGACACAGCACTTCCAAGCGATGAAGTGGGGATTTTCCTCTACGACTATTTCATGGCTGTACCGTGAATATCAGGAATCCGGTAAAACATCAAATCTCAGACATTGCTGCGGCCGCAAAAAGGTCCTGCAAGAACGGGATCAACGATGGCTGAAGAGAATCGTTCAACTTGACAGAAATGCAACCCTTCCGCAAATCCGCACGGAGTGGCTGTGCTGTTAGAGGTGCCACGTCACGGATTGCGCGGCTCCTCCCGCCGGAAGTTCGAGTCCTCCCTCAGGCATGGGTGAGTGTGTGGGTTGTTCTCAGCATGAGTTAGTTTAAGTAGTGTGTAATTCTAGGGACCGATGACCTCAGCGCCGGCCTCTGTGGCCGAGCGGTTCTAGGCGCTTCAGTCAAGAACCACTCCGTTGCTACGGTCGCAGGTTCAGATCCTGCCTCGGCAGGTTAGTTAGGTTTAAGTAGTTCTAAGTCTAGGGGACTGATGACTTCAGATGTTAAGTTCCATAGTGCTCAGAGGCATTTGAACCATTTGATGATATCAGCAGTTTGGTCCCTTAGGAATTCACACACACACACCTTCCGCAAATTGCTGCAGATTTCAATGTTGGGCCATCAACAAGTGTCAACGTGCGGACCATTCAACGAAACATCATCGATATGGGCTTTCGGAGCCGAGGGCCCACTCATGTACCCTTGATGACTGCACGACACAAAGGTTGACGCTTCGCCTGGGCCTGTCAGCACCGACATTGGACTGTTGATGACTGGAAACATGTTGCCTGGTCGGACGACTCACGTTTCAAATTGTATCGAGAGGATGGACGTCCACGGGAATGGAGACAAACTCATGAATCCATGGTCCCTGCATGTCAGCAGGGGACCTTTCAAGTTGGTGGAGGCTCTGTAATGGGTGTGTGCAGCTGAAGTGATATGGGACAGCTGATACGTCTAGATAAGACTCTGACAGGTGACACGTACGTAAGCATCCTGTCTGATCACCTGCATCCATTCATCTCCATTGTGCATTCCGACGGACTTGGGAAATTCCAGCAGGACAATGTGACACCCCACACGTCCAAAATTGGTACAGAGTGGCTCGAGGAACACTCTTCTGAGTTTAAACGATTCCGCTGGCCACCAAATTTACCAGACATGAACATTATTGAGCATGTCTGGGATTCCTTGCAACGTGCTGTTTAGAAGAGATCTCCACCACCTCGTACTCTTACGGGTTTATGGACAGCCCTGCAGGACTCATGGTGACAGTTCCCTCCAGCACTACTTCAGACATTAGTCGAGTCCATTCTACGTAACGTTGCGGCACTTCTGCGTGCTCACGGGGGCCATACACGATATTAGGCACGTGCACCGGTTTCTTTGACTCTTCAGTGTATAGGTACACACCAGTACCCCGTTCAGTTTCTGTATGCTGGGCGCAGCTGCTTCGCGTGTCTATAACGCTATTTTGTAAACGCCTCTGTGTGAACGCCTTTTCATAGCACTATAGACGGCTATTTTTATCGCGCTACTGCTGTTTGGTTTTCATAGCTGAAAGCTGTCAAAAGCGCTGCCCAGTGTCATGAATTTCCTCAAGTTGATCCACCTGTAGCAGTGCCTTAGTAGCAAAGAATAAATTTATTAAAACTTTGAGCATAATGCGACATTTTTCCACGCTTCTTAATGTTGATGCCGTCATATCTCTTGAAGTATGTACCACACAAAGTTTTACTTGTGTACGTACATTCAGCGGCATATGTGGATACTGTCTGTAAAATATGTTGCGAATAAAGTTAGTAGCAATTAAGTAATAAAGTTAAACGTCATGCATGATGCAGCAGTTTTATACGCTTGTCATTGATTATGAGATCATATCCCTGAAGTAAGACAGACAGGTGGCTCTTATCCCCACAGCCATTGTTTCCTTATAGTAAGGAATACGTGCACCATGTTTAGTTTAAGACTGTCGAGTGTCTTAGGGGAGCTGTGGAAAAAAATACATACTTGCTTCCACTTATATAGCATCTACGGATGAGCGTGTTTCCTTAATATACGTATTTTTTCTTGACGACCTGACCACGTGATCCTCTTGTTTCACTCGAAAATTATGTAACAAATGTAAAAAAAATGTTCAAAGGGCTCTGAGCACTATGTGACTTAACATCTGAGGTCATCAGTCCCCTAGACTTAGAACTACTTAAACCTAACTAACCTAAGGACATCACACACATCCATGCCCGAGGCAGGATTCGAACTTGCGACCGTAGCAGCAGCGCGGCTCCGGATAACAAATATATACGTTATTTGCCTTACTGTTCTGCAACTATTTAATACGCTACTAGTGTTCTCCTTCGAAAACACAGTCGTATCACAAGGAAAGGAGTATAAATGTAGATGTAGATGTAGGCAAGAGATACTATGCTATGCGTAAAATGAAAAAATATAAATGAACAGGAGTATATAAAAACCTTAGTGATATGTTCAATGATCCTAAAATTAATTTACTATATTCTAGCAGTATAAAAGCTACAGTCCAATGTTTAACTCCTTTCCACACTGTGTATTTGGTTCCTATGAGATCACATTGGTCAGATGTTAGTGGTGGCTGAAGTTATACTCATGTTACCAAAGACCACTTTCATCTTTTCTTACTTTGACGGTTGTAGCATTTGACGAGTGTGTCATAGTAATGAGAGGGCTGTGCAAGTAATCCAGCAGGTAGAAACATATGCACCGTCATGTAACCACATGAAATTCTTCCAGCAGTATAGGTCTTACTTACATTTTGGAAAAAATGTACACAGTCGCTGTAAGGCAGTTCCGAAGGAACTCTTCCAATAATACATGCCTTACATTTCTGTAAGGCAGTTCCGAAAGTCAGCAGACCCACTTAAATGATAATCGATCACGACACAGAAGCAGGTTAAAACCGAGGTTCTGATGGTTCAAATGGCTCTGAGCACTTGTGGACTTAACTTCTGAGGTCATCAGTCCCCTAGAACTTAGAACTACTTAAACCTAACTAACCTAAGGACATCACACACATCCATGCCCAAGGCAGGATTCGAACCTGCGACCGTAGCAGTCACGCGGTTCCAGACTGTAGCGCCTAGAGCCCGTCGGCCACTCCGGCCGGCAAAACCGAGGTCATACACATGTTTCCCTAGTACTGTTTGTTTCGTTTCTGGCAATGGTGCATCGAAACTGCGAGATCAACGTTGTGCATCTTAGAGTAAGTGTGATTTGGTACCCACCAACAGTAAGTAATGTCCGAAGTAAACAGCTCTCGATGGAGAGACTGAGTGGCAGATGCCTCCAAGGATCAATGCTTTGTCTATTACTCTCTTATTGCGTCAACGATGTGCCAACAGTTCGGCCATGCTGGGAGCACCATGCACATAATGGTTTGCTTTATTGCTGTGAACACAGAATGCAGAAGTCTGAAATGTAAATAATCTTAAAGTCCTAAATTTAATTTACAATGAACACCGAAGAACACGGAAGTATTACGTTTTTGAACCTTATGCTGAAGAGATGTACAGGATCACTTGTCGTTGCTATCTTTGTCAGATGGATCACTGCTGACGTCAATTATATCAGCACAGGCTCATGTTATCCGAATTCACACGAATGAATTTATTTTTTGTATCTCAATGGTTCATAGCCCTCTCCTTGAGAAAAATGCCTTAAAACACGATTTGTACAAAGTCATGTAAGTAGCGATAGTAAATGGTTGTATGGAAAGAGGTATAATGCATATTTACAAAAATATCAGAGATATAGAAGGAAACGTGGTTGCTATTTTTACTCTTTTACATGAATTAACCAGTCTCTTTACACAGCCACAGTCTGACCATGACGTTTTCCAACAGTAGTGCAGTAGTGCAAATTATCTATACTTTATGCACACTACGTTTCTGTACGTATAGAAACGTCACAATATATTTCGTACACCTGCAAGTTACTTGTACATTTGCTTGCAACTCACAATTACTTACCAATAATTCTTCTACTTGATCACTATACACAGCCTTAAATTCCGCAGTAAACAATTATTTAGCAGTAAACTGAGGTATCCCATGTAAAGACCCTGAACACCAAATGTTTGGCACATAACACTCTTCTCTTTCCTATCTGATATCGCTCAAGTGATTAATTCTCTTTACGATTGCCGATCAGAGAGCTAAACGTCATGACAGATAAAAGCTGGGCCTTGAACCCGCACTTTACCCTTGACTTCTCGTTTCGCCGTTAGCGCTGTTACCAATTACCCCAACTAAGCACCCCTTAAGACTTAAGTCGAAACCGCCATCTACCAGGAGAGGCATAAGAAGTTCGAAACGTTGTGTTGGACAGTAAGGCGCGCTCAGACGCTATATCAATGGAAGCACTGATTTGTTAAGTCAAATGGTGCATATTTTAGCCCCGGTGCAGCATATTGTTTTAGCCGTTCACAACGTCTCGTTACTGTGCACATTACACTTTGGTCTGAAGTCTTATGCAAACAGTTTCCCGTGTTGGTTATATAGGACGTGTACGAAAAGTTAGGAGAATGGATCGGTACATGTGTTTTACATGCACGAACTTGAGGAGTCGTGTGGAGAAACGGCACGTAGACAATTCTGACGAGATTGTATCTGCTGCAGACATTCAAACGTAATGAGTACGACAACTCGCGTGATGTTGTAACGGGGCCTGCACAAACACCAAGTTTTTTTCAAAGTATGCTGAAAGCCGCGACTGCAATTGGAGCAAGCGTACGGAACAGTGAAGGTCTACGCTTCGGAGCCGGACGTTTTCGCGACGGAGAGGAAGTAACTGACGCAATTTTTAGTCGACCTTCAACATTCGTGTTGACAGACACCGAAACAGTCGAACAGATGGGGAAGCAAAATCGACGGCTATGTCTTGTGTTGATATCGCGGGAACTGGAAGTTAGCATGGTTGGTCTTAACCTTATTGTTAACAATGACTTGGCTAAGCAGATTTGTTTCCCATGTGTATAAAAAACAAACATGATAAGCAGGAAGCACATTTGACTGAGACAAATCTTTTCTTAGGAGGTAAGACCTGATGGAAGAGATTAGCCAGTCATCACGGTTGTAATGCGCAGGTGAATGATTCGCATATCGACGTACGTACAAACGTATGTGACATCAGTACTTCCATCATTTTAAAGGAATACCGATAATTTTTAGCAGGATACTTCATTCTGAAGCGGAGTCTGTGCTGTTTCAAACTTTCCTGGCAGACGAAAACAATGTGCCGAAGAGAAATTCTAAGACAGAACCTTCGCAGGAAATCCTCTTCCCACTGAGCTATCCAGACACGACCGATGTTCTGGGCCCACTTGTTCACGCATACCCGTACGTGTTTCCTACTGTCCAAATTACACAGATGCTTGCCTTCTGAGCCGTGTTGGGCTCATGTTATGCGTTGGTTTAAACCTTGCTTCCTATTCAGTGTTTGGTTTCCCGCGGTTATTGCGATTATGCTGTTGTTCTCTCTCTCCGTGAGAGGCAGCAGCGGTGTGTATCGATATGCACACCTTGTACTGTCTTTGGTCTGGTGATTGTAGTTTCCGGCTGTGCTGTGCGTGGCCGAGCGGTTCTAGGCGCTACAGTCTGGAGCCGCGCGACCGCTACGGCCGCAGGTTCGAATCCTGCCTCGGGCATGGATGTGTGTGATGTCCTTAGGTTAGTTAGGTATAAGTAGTTCTAAGTTCTAGGGGACTGATGACCTCAGAAGTTAAGTCCCATAGTGCTCAGTGCCATTTGAACCTTTTTGTGCTGTGCGCCGACTATAACACCGGGTTCAAACTCATTCAAATCCTGATAACGTGCCATTGTAGTAGCAGTAACGGATCTAACAGCTGCGCCAGACACTTATATAGGCGTTTCCGACCGCAGCGTCATATTCTGCCTGTTTACAAATCTCTGTATTTGAGTACGAATGCCTACGCCAGTTTCTTTGGCGCTTCAGTGTAAATTAATTAAGGGTCGAATGCACCCAGAAAAAGACGTGCATGATTAATGAGTACTGCGTCACAGTAACAATGACCGATGTTCAAAGAATCGGAGATCCGTACACCCATACAACATAATGCCTTCCACACGGTATCACCTTGACTTCCAGAATGATCATGTTCGACAGTATTCCAGGGTGCACTGGAAGCTTTCACACGCCGAGAGGTGAGAACAAGTAATGTATCCGGAATCCTTGTCGAATTTGATCATTTTGGTGGTCCAGGTGCTACTGTATGGGTAGGCTTAATGTAGCATAGGCGCACTTACCTCCAGATGTTTCAACACGGCACACTCACCAGTAAATGTTATTGTGACACTGTACTCCTTCCCCATGTGCGTCTTTTCAGAGGCACATTAGGCGCTGACTTCATTTTCATAAACGTCAGTGCGCGACGCTCTGACCAACGCGTCCCACCATTTGTAATGTCCACGTATCCATCATAAAACCCAATGACTTCAGTGTTTTTACTGTTTTTGAATTAACGTTATATTTCTTTTCGTTTCATTGCATGTTTCTTTCGGTTACCTTGTGTATTACACTTTACCAGTTCTTTCTATGTATGGTCCAAGTTTTGTCGCTCGTGTGCCGACTGTAACACCACGTTCAAACTCAATTCTTGATAGCGTGCCATTGTAGCAGCAGTAACGGATCTGACACATCGTGTGAAAGTTACTTTTTCCTTACGTTTGTGCACCAGCGTACATACGTTAGGTGATGTCCAGGGAATTAGATTAGGAAATTACACGCTAAAAGCGCACACGAGTTTTGCAATGAAGGTAACGAACTAACGGTAGGCAGCAGATGTAAAAGGGACTACAAAAGTAAACCGCAATAGCTAGAAAGTTTTTATGAAAGAAGAAATATACTAACTTTACATACAAATTTAAGTTTTAGGAATCATTTTTTGTAGTAGCCATATAAGATAGTGAAAAGTGGGCGATAATACAGACAAGAAGAGACTTGAAGCTTTATAGACATAGTGCTGTAGCAGACTGCTGAAGATTAGACTGGGAATGCCATCTGTTGCAAATGACTTTCATGCGATGTATCAGTGCGCGAGTTGCGAAGCATTCGTATGAGTCAAAAGCTTTCTAGTCAATGTTTTCATCTGATCTTTGGTTGAGTGGTGTAAGGCATGTCTTCAGTCGTCATTTTGAAGGCAGAAGCTAGCCGTTCAATCATATTGCTTGGTGGCGAGGCCTTTTGAATTCCGTTGCGCAGCGTCGTCTGCCGAACATTCACTCTTTTCTCTTCTCTACTTTGAATGTCCGCCTGACACTGACAACATCCGTGTATTTAATACGAATATTTTAGATTAGGCATGACCATGAGCGTTGTCAATATCAACAGAAACAACAAATTACTGTAACCAGTCAGATTCATTACATTTTACACTGAGCGTTAGAGAGTCATATCTCCATCAGCAGGTGAATGTATGCCAATTAATGAGGTGTACATGTACTGCGTAAAAGATTCTGGGTAACCTGTGACACTGTTTAGCACCAGCAGACAGAAAACTCTGAGCCATCCATATAACTACTAGCTTCATACTGGCTCTGAGCACTATGGGACTTAACATCTGAGGTCATCAGTCACCTAGAACTTAGAACTAATTAAACCTAACTAACCTAAGGACATCACACACGTCCATGGCCGAGGCAGGATTCGAACCTGCGACCGTAGTGGTCGCGCGGTTCCAGACTGAAGCGTCTAGAACCGCTCGGCCACACCGGCCGGCCTAGCTTCGTATTAAAATAATTCTCCTGCCAGAGAGCGCCACAGATTATACAATAGTCTGATAAACAAGACATCAACGCCTTATTACCTGATGTACATCCATCTTATAATGGAGGTAAATCCTCTGAATCCTTATGAAAAATGTAAGGTAATTCGGTGTAAGACGCCAATAAGTGGAAGATGCCACAGTGATGATGTTTCTGCCATGGATGGAAGCATTATCCATTACCACTTGTTCTTGATGACTTGCTGTCTGTAGGAAGAAGATAGTTGTCCGTTTTTATCCATTAAATACGAAGTAATTAGAGAATGTATTGAGTTTAATGGTTGTAAATGTGCAACTTCTAATTCTGTACTTATTATTGGTAAAGATTTTCCTCGTGGATGTTTGTGACATGACCATGATTTTAATGGTTGTTTTGAAGCCATGTTGTGTGGCTACTAGATAGTGCGTTTAGCCACTTTTAAAAGAAAATGTAGGTTGCATCTCCCCCATATAAAATGAATAAGATGCCTCTAGATTAAAGGGTTATTCTCTCTGTGCCGGATAAGTTCAAAATAATTGCATAGTATAAAGGTTAGGTATTTATTTTAATTACAAATGATTGATATTAAAGTAAGTAAGTAGTACATTTAAATCTGAAGTTTAAGAGTTGGTTCTACTTAAGGTATTCATACGTACTATAAAATGTATGTATCTGTGTGTGTATGTTCCACATCTCCTTCTAAGCCATTGGACCAATGTCAACCATACTTGGTAAACATACCCTTACTGTCAGGCAACAATCGCTGTATGGGTAAGACCCACATACCTAACATAGTTCAGAAGATATGACGTCATAAACAAGGAGGTGTGTGAAAACTGCCGCATCATGCATGACGATTAAATTTATTACTTTGCTACTAATTCTATTCACAATAAATTTCTCAGATAGTATCCAAATTATATCATGGTAATAAACATAGTACAGGAGATATGACACGATATACTCTGAGATGCGTGAAGAACTGCCGCACTGTGCAAGATGTTTAAATTTATTAATTACTTGCTGCTAACTCTATTCGTTTACATTTTGCAGAAACTATCCACATATGGTACTGAATGTATCTAAACAAATGTATCTTTGTGCGACACTTAGTTCAAGAGATATGACGTCATAAATACTGAGAAAAATGCCGCATCATGGATGAAGTTTTAATGATAAGACCATCCTACAGTCGGGTCAACTTAAGGAAATCCCTGACACTTCGCAACGCTTCTAACAGTCTCCAACTGCGGAGCGCAAAGGGCTATAGGCGAAGCAATAGCCGTCTATGGAGCAATAAACAAGTGTTGCCATACAGACGTTTACAAAACCGCGTTGTTGACACGCGAAACAGCAGTTGCCCAGCTTAAAGAAATCTCCGGGATCTTTGTACTACTGTTTCATAATTTCAAAAGTGTTTTCACGAACACGTGGAAATGAAATTTTCTCTGTATTACACAGCAAACACAGTGAATTTTTTGTGTTCGTTTTTAATTAAAAAAATTGGCAAAATGAATATCCAAGAAATTTAAGGAATCTCAAGTACATTATAAGATAGCTTACGTGAAATCTGCAGCTTACATATCACGCCTCGTCAGTACGAGAGAAAAACAAATAGAGATTATTGATCAGAAGCTAATCACCCACTAGTCCTTAAGGTATGCATCGAAAATCTACCAAATACCATACACAAACCTGAAACGCAGAATAGAAAACTAAAATTTAACAAAGGTCGACCTGGCCCTGCAGGTAAAAATATCATCATGAAATGAAGAGTGGAGGCAGTTTTGTCGTTACTATAGACGCTGGAATTTTAGTAACAACAAAATACTAATCGTAACTCACATTGGAAACTTCTTCATGACTCCTTGGTGATGAAAATGAGAGCAAACTTGCGGACTGTATCCGATGACTGCAAAATGCTGGATACCCACCGTCACCAAAATGAATTCGGCGGTTGGCGTATTCATTTGCGGAGTAAAATGGAATACCTAATTGATTCTGTAAAGTAAGTGAGATGGCAGGCTACGACTGGTTGAATCTTTTCTTGCAAAGACATCCCACTGTTGTAAGGAATCACCAGGATATATCAATTGCAAGAGGGTTTGGAACGCGTAGAGAAATAGTGAGAACTATTTTTCTGCCTTTATACAAAACTGCCGGAAGAACAAGTTATTTCAGCAGCGTGGGACAATTTATAACATGGACGAGTGCGGAATTCAGCTGCACAATGAGCCTAGAAAAGTACTAGCAGTGAAAGGTTCCAAAGACGACCATAACGTAACATGATCAGAAAAAGGCGAAACAATGTCGCTAATTGCTTGCTGCAACGCCGAAGTGAAATTCCTTGCAGCCTACTCCAGATTTAAAGGGTAAAGGAAGATACCTGAATATGGCGTTGGGTTTGGTTATGTGGAGGAAGAGTCCAAACAGCGAGGTCATCGGTCTCATCGAATTAGGGAAGGACCGGAAAGGAAGTCGGCCGTGCCCTTTTCAAAGGAGCCATCCCGGCATTTGCCTGGAGCGATGTAGGGAAATCACGAAAAACCTAAAGCACGATGGCCGGACGCGGGATTGAACCGTCGTCCTCCCGAATGCGAGTCCAGTGTGCTAACCACTGCGCCACCTCGCTCGGTACGAAATCTGAATTTGAAGACGGTATGCCTCGTGGTTCTCACGTCGAAATGAATGATGATTCTGCGTAAATATATGAATATGGATGTGTTCATGAAGTGGTTGAAGAATCACTTCATTCCTAGGAGAAAACGGACAAGGTATTATTGATCCTGGGTGACCACAGGTCACACTGTTCTGATGTCAGTGTTCTTGATTTCGCAGTTGAGGATAGGATTATTCTCCTCTGCCTACCCAGCCATGCTGCGCAATTCTTGCAACCCCTAGGTCGGCACTCATAAAAGTCCTTGAAGCATTTTGGCAATAGGCTATCAACAATTGGTTTCACGACCACCCTGGCCGCGAAGTTAGCTGTCTGCAGTTTGGGCAACTGTTGACTTTTGCATGGAATCGTGCTGCAGCTGCGGGTGATGGCACTTCTAGGTTTTCGGCCTGTGGGATTTATCCACACGACCCATCCAATACCCCAGATCATGCATTTGAAATATACGACAGTGCAACTGGCGATACAATTGATACACAATTAGTAGCAAATGTTGTTCCAAAATGCAATGTAGAGCAATTTAGTAATTCTGCTGTAGTACCCACAAACCGTGTTTCAACGCCTACTACTGCACCAGCACCACCCATACTCAAAGGAGCGATACCTACAAGCAATGCAGGACCGTCTGGAAGTACTCCAGGACCATCCAGAAGTAGTGGAGAACAACCTAATAATTCCTCTTCTAACGACGTAAGTCCTGTTCCTAAAGTTGCAGCCAGGCCCAGAGGAAAACGCGATTTTCAGAGATTCCAACGAGCAGGCCAAAAAGAAGGCAGACGAGAAGGCACAAAACGTTGTACTCTGCGAAGGAGGGAGTTTAGACCACCAAGCAGTTCATTTTCAAGCAGTGAGGAATCCTTATATCTGAGTTACTCAAATGGAGAAAGTGGCACCAACGACGATATTTCTCTTGCCGTTAAGGGCTACTTTTATGACAAAAATGGACTCAAGTATGACTGGATCCAATGCATTGTATGTAAGAAGTTGTTGCATGAGCACTGTGGAAATGACTATGTCTATTGCAATATTTGTAAACCATGAATCAGATAACATCGAACAGCAAACGAAATCCTTAACTAGCAATAACCAATTGATGACTGCCAGATAATTCTTGTTTGTATTTTACATGTTGTTGTTGTGGTCTTTAATCTAGAGACTGGTTTGATGAAGCTCTCCATGCTACTCTATCCTGCGCAAGTTTCTTCATCTCCAAGCAACTACTGCAACCTACATCCTTCTGAATCTGCTTAGTGTATTCATCTCTTGGTCTCCCTCTACGATTTTTGCCCTCGACGCTGTCCTCCAATACTAAATTGGTGATCCCTTGATGCCTCAGAACATGTCCTACCAACCGATCTCTTCTTCTAGTCAAGTTGTGCCATAAATTCCTCTTCTCCCCAGTTCTGTTCAGTATCTCCTCATTTGTTACTTGATCTACCCATCTAATCTTCAGCATTCTTCTGTACCACCACATTTCGGAAGCTTCTATTCTCTTCTTGTCCAAACTATTTATCGTCCATGTTTCACTTCCATACCTGGCTACACTCCATACAAATACTTTCAGAAAAGACTTCCTGACACTTAAATCGATACTCGATGTTGACAAATTTTTCTTCTTCGGAAACGCTTTCTTACTATTTGCCAGTCTACCTTTTATATTCTCTCTACTTCGACCATCATCAGTTATTTTGCTGCCCAAATAGCAAAACTCATTTACTACTTTAAGTGTCTCGTTTCCTAATCTAATTCCGTAAGCATCACCTGATTTAATTCTCGTATTTTAAATAATCAAAATAAATTGACACAACATAACTAATTTATTTGTACTTTACATAATCAAAATATTTGTATTTTACATAATCAAAATAAATTATTTTTGTTGTGTCATACTTAACTGATTCACAAATTTTGATTCCTTCACACATTTACGTCTGCCTTAAGTACAGGTAGCATCTTACCCAGTCATCAGTGGAAGATGCTAGCTGTTCAGTGCTTCCAATGTCACAGTGTATCTATCATTTTTTTGAAATACTAGCGGACAACCCCGACATTGTCTGGGTATCACTTGTGCCAATGTTCCATTAGAAACGAAAACAAAAAAGAAATGTGTTTGTAGCGAATTATGGAAAATTCATTTCCATATTTTCGTGAAAACACCTTTGAAATTTTGAGATATTCGTACAAAGAAAGATGAATAATGCACAAATGTATAACATCAGTATTCAGACCTAGAAACACGATCACATACAGTTTCTTTGACAACTATAAAGACGCCATATTGACTTACGCGTTGCGACGATATGCTGTTTCAAAGGTCCCAACGTCTACTAATAAGCCATTTAAAGGCCTCAGCGTCGCTTCATACCTCTATACACGGCTGTCGCTTTTGTCTGCAGCCGTTTGCGCTTCGCACTGAAAGCTGTCAAAAGCGCTAGTAGGTGTGAGAGACTTACTTGAGTTGACTGTAGGAGTGTCTTAGTACGTAGTAAAGAATAAACGTATTAAAACTACATGAATGATGCGGCATATTTCCACGCTTCTCAGTGTTTATGTCGTCATATCCCGTGATTATGTGTAGTATCACGATATACTTTCGTAGATGCATACTAAATGCGAAATTTATTGCAACCACAGTTGGTAACACTAAGTAATACATTTAAACGACCTGCATGATGGGGCAATTTTTCACACATCTCATTCGTTATGACATCCTATCTCTTTAACTATGACAGGTAGGCGGTTCTTACTCCCATAGTGACTGCCGCATCATAAGTTTGGTTGAAACCAGTCCAGTGGTTTAGGAAGAAATGTGGAAGACACATACCCAAATAAATACACTCACACATACACACATACATAAATTTCTATAATATGTATGTATTTATTGTTCATTTTTTCATTGTAATTAAAAGCAGTATCATACTTTAGTTCAGACATAGTTACAAGCTTTTTGGATTGGTGTTTCAACCGCTACGGAAGAAAACTCCTTAGCTATGGCATCTTCCGCGACTTGTCGTAATAAATGTGGCTGGTTCCATTGAATGTAAAGTCGTATCCCATGACGAGCTAGGAGACCACGAGCGATAGGTCAGTCTCCTAGTTGGAAAAGTTTCTCTTCCTTCGCGCACATGGACACCTTGTCTTCGCGAAGTGCATCTGTGGACCGCAAGTGTCTGTAATTGTGTGTGCACAGTGAGGTATCATGTTTGTGTTAAATGATGACGGCAGTTGGTTTTTATGTAGTTTATTATACGAGCCCTATTGTGTTGGGACATACACCGTTTCTGGTGACAACAGTGTTTTAATATCCTCAGTACTTACGTGGGTTAAATGCTGCATCCAACTTTTATTTTTTTCTAGCTGAGATAAAAACCTAAATTTGCTATGCCCGACTGTAGCACATACACGGTCGAGTCACTAATGTGACGACCTGCCAAAAGCCTGGGTACCTACATTCTGCAGTTCAGGCTGCTGCGAGGCGTTCAGAAAGAGAATCAGTGAGGTTCTGGAAGGGACCAACAGGGATGTGGAGGGATGTCAACTCTAGTACCATGACCAGCAGTGCTAGGTTTCTCAGCTGAGGATCCATGGCGACAACAGCCGGAGTGAGGTGGTCCTACAGATTATCTGCCGTGCTTTAATTCGAATAGTCTGGTGGCAAGGGGAGTATGGTAAACTCATCCTGGTGCTCTTCGAACCACTCACGTACACTGCGAGCTGTGTGACACGTTGTATTGTCCTGCTGGTAGATGACATGATCCAATGTGTCTTCCATAATGACAAGATCACGCCTGAAATGCCACGAAAAGATTCCCTAGGCCATAATGGTATCTCGCCCAGCCTTGGCCCTTCCGACGATAGTTGCTGGACCCTACACGCCAACGGTCGTCTGTCAGTTGGAGCATAAAACGTGATTCATCTGAAGAGGCCACCTGTCGCCACTCAGTGGGCGTCGAGTTCCGGTACTGGCGTGCAAATTCCAGCCTTCGTCGCCGATGATCAGCAGTCAACATGGGTGCATGAACCAGGGGACTGCTGCAGAGGCCCAAATGCAGCAACGTTCACTGAACGGTCCTTGTGGAGACACTGCTGGTAACCTACATACACATCATACTCCGCAAGCCACCTAATGGTGCATGGCGGAGGGTGCTATCGGTACCACTATCTGATCCCTCCAACCCTGTTTCACTCGCGAACAGTGCGTGGGAAACATGTTTGTGGGTAAGCCTCGATGTTTGCTCTAATTTCTCGAATTTTCTCCTCGTCGTCAATACATGAGAGGTATGTGGGGGGAACTAATATGTTTTCCGACTTCTCCAGAAAAGTGCTGTCCCGAAATTTCAATAGTAAATCTCTCCGTGATGCACAACGCCTCTCTTGTAACGTCTGCCAGTGGAGTTTGTTTAGCTTCTTCGTAACGCTCTCTCGCCAGCTAAAAGATCCAGTGACGAAACGCGCCGCTCTTCATTGGATCTTCTCTATCTCCTCTATCAGTCATACGTGGTAGGGATCCCAAATAGATGAACAATACTCAAGAATCGGGCGAACAAGCGCCTTATAAGCTACTTCTTTCCTTGCCCCCTACCTTCAGCTGGAAGGTCAGTTGCTTAATAGTTGCACATCTATTCACCCTTACACAGTTTCGCGGCCATCGTTTACCCCTGTTATCTATAGCCCGTGGTGCGCCACAATTGTCTCAGTGCCGGTTTTGGATAGCGCGATTTTGCCATGCACGGTATACTTTAACCTCAGTGGCACGCGCACAGTTTACAATTTTTGGTGGAGAATATTACGGATTTCTTGTCATTTTTCTCTGAGGATGCCAAATTAATAAGTGTTATTTTTACCATTGAAGGAAAATGAAGGTAAATTAACCTCTACGTTTGTGTATTAATTCTGAAACATTTCCTGTGCCGTTATTTTGGAGGGGCTGTGTCACCTGTTATCTCAGTCTGCAATTCGAGGACACGAATAGGAAATTGGTAAACGTCAGTGGCCATTCACGAAACAGCACTTACCACCATAGGAGCTGTTGGCAAGATCACTCCTTGCTTTGCAAAAATAATCGAAGGTGTCGATCTTGAGCCGGCTAATTAGTTCGTTTTGTCGCACAGCTTTGTTTAATTTCACTACTACTACTACTACTACTTCTACTGCTGCTGCTGCTCCTGCTGCTGCAACCTCGCATTTAACAAAATGACCAACCTCTTTAAGACATCGAATATGGGTAGTGGCCACAGTAATGTGAGTGGACCGTGTACGTCGCACCATGTACTTTCACTGCATCACTTGTTTTTGTTTTTGTATGTTTCCGGGAGGTGTCAGCATCTGTTTGAAGGAAGGTGTTTATATCAGTGTCAGCATATCTTCGAGAAATGACGGTGATTTCCGTTTTCTTTTTTTTTTAGCAATTTTGGATAAGGACGTGTTTAGAATACCTTGTAATTTGCTAACATACTCTGCATTATCGAATAAGTGATTGTTTATTTCATCACACCAATGCAGCGGTTCTTTTTTTAGTTTTTTGGGGAGAGGGGGGCCTGTAGCATAGGTTCTTCGTTCAGCCATGACCTATACTTTCACACTCCAGGGGTACTGTTTCCGTATTTTTTAGGCGTTTAATATTCAGTTTTCCGAGTATGGCACATTTATTTATTTTCTGAGATGAATAGTATTTACTTTGATCATGTCCTAAATTTTGGTGAATCATACATTTTTTTAATGTAGCGCCGTAAAAAGGTTTGAATATGAACAATGGGATGAAAAAACGAAATTTACAAAGACGTTCTACGATATTGTGTCGGAAGACAAATGAGGATATCATTCGAAGATTTATTTGTCTAGGTTAGTGTGTGTGTGTGTGTGTGTGTGTGTGTGTGTGTGTGAGTGTGTGTGCATGTAGGCCCCAGAAACGACGGAGAGGCTTCGTCCCGCCGTGGCCCTCAGTGGTTCACAACCTCACAACAGGCCACCACAGCAGTCCACCCGCCCCACCGCCGCCCCACACCGAACCCAGGGTTATTGTGCGACTCGGCCCCCAGTGGGCCCCCACGGGAAGGTCTCGTACAAGACGAGTGTAACCATCAATGTTTGTGTGGTAGAGTAATTATGGTGTACACGTACGTGGAGACAATGTTTGCGCAGCAATCGCCGACATAGTGTAACTGAGGCGGAATAAGGGGAACCAGCCCGCATTTGCGTGTGTGTGGTGTGTGGTTTGAGGTTTTCGGGCGCTAAACAGCGTGGTCATCAGCGCCCAAACGCATAGAAACAGGAACACATGCGGTGAAGGGACGAAGACGGACAGCGAACAAGGAGAACGGCTAAAAGACACAGGCCTGACGCAGTTCCAAATCCTCACATACAGAGGCAAAACAAGAGGAAAAGAAACGCACTAAAAAAGGAAAGGAAACACAAGGAAAAGAGAACAGAAATCGAAGTGAAACAAGTAGGTAATCGTGACTAGCGGACTTCTTATCCAAAACCTGGGTGAGCCAGTCACCCAGCAGCACATTAAAATCCTCTCCCTAAAATCCGAGGCAACAAATTGGACAGGACACAAAACCGTAAGACCTTAACCACAGTCGTTGCATCGTCTTGCAAAATAAAGGTCAAATCCGGTGGCAAGGAAACCACCGCCCTCTGGTCAGAGAATAAAGGACAGTCAAGTAAAATGTGGCGAACAGTAATCTGGACGCCACAAGCACTGCAGATTGGGGGGTCCTCCCGCCGGAGTAAAAAACCGTGCGTTAAGGGACTGTGCCCGATGCGGAGGCGAGTGAGGAGAACTTCATCCCACCTGCATGACTGGTAGGACGTACGCCATGGCCGCGTGGTGACCTCGACCAAACGCAGCTTATTTTCACCAACTGCCAGCCACTCCTCTTCCCATTGACGCATAGCACGAAAACGCAAAAGGGAGGTAACAGCATGGAGGGGGACGGCACATTCAACAACGTGAGGGAGGGAACATGCATCTTTGGCAGCCACATCCGCCAGTTCGTTTCCCCTAATACCCACGTGCCCCGGCACCCAGCAGAAAGAAACCTCCTTCCCCTGCCGTTGCAGGTGGAGTAGGGCATCATCGATGTTCTGGACGACCGTATCCGGTGGGTACAAGTGTTACATGGTCCGAAGGGCACTCAGGGAGTCAGAACAGATGGCAAACCGCCTTAAAAACCATCCACAGGCTGGCCTGCACACCGGACCTCGACGCTGATCCGCCGGGCGGATTCGTGCCGGGGACCGGCACGCTTTTCCGCTCGGAAAGCAGCGCGTTAGACCACGCAGCCTAGGTTGGTAGTGATGCAATGTCACAGAGAAATTAAGACTTTCGAAGTTAGCGGCACTGTCAGTTGATGTTTTGTTTACTGTATGACACGCACCGAATGCGGAGCTGAATTTGCTTACTTCGAACTTTACATGTAAGTACCAATCTAAATCGTTTTGTTTTAATTTAAGGACAAGCATTTTATGAACCAAAGGTTGAATTTAAAGTATACTTTGATCTAAGTTGTGTTTCGGTTAATTGAAAATGTAGGTTTTGTGCTTTCGTAATTTGTGGGATGAATAGGAACAGTAATCATCAGACTGTTTCTCAGTAATTTTAATTGTATGCAAATAAATTTGTTATTCTGAAGGCAAAGCTTATCTTGATGTTAAAAAAAAACAAGATCGATTAAACACATTTATTTTGACAGGCGAGAAGTAACTTTTTGTGAAGGAGATGTTGTTCAAAAGCTCTTCGATACTATTGGGGGTACGCTTTGTAGGTTTAAAGACATAATTTTTAAACATGATGTCAGTGACTTAATGTATTAAAAAACAAACCAAATTCAACAATATAATTTTACAATATGGGACAATTACAGATACTCCAAAAACAGAATAAAAAACCCAAATCATGCAATGTTTTTAGTTTTTGTATTGAATAAAACTTTCTCTCGAACCAGATAAAGTTTGCTCATTCTCCTAGACTCAAAACAGATTTCGACATGTTCTTATTCTACCCGATTCCAATAAATTGAAAAATAATAAGTATAACGCTGTTGTTTCTATTCGCACGTCTCTGCGAGTGAATAGCAACACCAAGTTTTTATTTTTTATGTTACAAAAGCATTGCTATGTTCCAAATCTAATTATAAGTTCACATTTAGGCACAAGAGCTATAATTCAATGTAATTTTGATTTTCAAACTTCTTTTTAAAAATTATCAATTTTTTTTTCTTTTAAAGCTGGAAACTTTCTATTGACCCCATTTAAGTGTATTTTAATCTTATTGTGTCCCAGAACAATGCAATGACAACGAATACAAACTTTTCATTCATGAAAATCTGAACTCAGAACTGTGGAGTTTGAAAGGTAATATTTAAATTTGGATATAAACATTTGTATAAAGAACAGCGTCATACTTTTTGTCAAGAGGAAAGCGAAAGAAAGGTTGACGAGCAGCTATATAAATCGACTGTTGGGCGCTATTGCTAAGTGAAGACTTCGGCAGGAAAAGTGTAAAGTGTGAGGGGGAATGCCACTCGTCACTGGCCTGCCCTCCGAAGCCAGCGTCGGCTCGTTGACCAGAGCGAGAGTGGTTTGTTTTTTGTTCGCCGCGGCTGCTGTGGTCCTGGAGTGGGCGGCGCCGACCACTACACACACACAGGCAGCTAGAGGGGCGGCCGCGTTAATTGGGCGAAGTGGCGATTACGGGCACAGAGGCGGCGGCGCCTGCACCGCGGCTCGTGTCGTGTCGGGTCGGGTAACGAAGGCCGAGATATCGACCGACTGCCCAGCCTCTCCAGCGGCCAACCGGCCGATCGAGCTCCGTCCCAGTGAAGAGACTTTAGGGCCTGATGTGCGCCTCTCGCAAAGAAGAGCATATTCCCCCTGTTCAGCTTTGCTGTTCTCACCCCTTCGACAACTATGGAGAAGCCATATTGACTTGCATGTTATGGCAGTATGCTGTTTCAAGGCTCCCAACATCTACTACACTACTGGCCATTAAAATTGCTACACCACGAAGATGACGTGCTACAGACGCGAAATTTAAACGACAGGAAGAAGATGCTGTGATATGCAAATGATTAGCTTTTCAGAGCAGTCACACAAGGTTGGCGCCGGTGGCGACACCTACAACGTGCTCACATGAGGAAAGTTTCCAACCGATTTCTCATACACAAACAGCAGTTGCCGGCGTTGCCTGGTGACATGTTGTTGTGATGCCTCGGAGAAATGCGTACCATCACGTTCCCGATATTGATAAAGGTCGGATTGAAGCCTATGGCGATTGCGGTTTATCATATCGCGACATTGCTGCTCGCGTTGGTCGAGATCCAATGACTATTAGCAGAATATGGAATCGATGGGTTCAGGAGGGTAATACGGATCGCCGTGCTGGATCCCAACGGCCTCGCATCACTAGCAGTCGAGATGACAGGCATCTTATCCGCATGGCTGTAACGGATCGTGCAGCCACGTCTCGTTCCCTGGGTCAACAGATGGGGACGTTTGCAAGGCAACAACGATCTGCACGAACAGTTCGACGACGTTTGCAGCAGCATGGACTATTAGCTCGGAGACCATGGCTGTGGTTACCCTTGACGCTGCATCACAGACAGGAGCGCCTGCGATGGTGTACTCAACGACGAACCTGGGTGCACGAATGGCAAAACGTCATTTTTTCGGATGATTCCAGGTTCTGTTCTCAGCATCATGATGGTCGCATCGGTATTTGGTGACATGGCGGTGAACGCACATTGGAAGCGTGTATTCGTCATCGCTATACTGGCGTATCACCCGGCGTGATGGTACGAGGTGCCATTGGTTACACGGCTCGGTCACCTCTTGTTAACACTGACGGCACTTTGAACAGTGGACGTTACATTTCAGATGCGTTACGACCCGTGGCTCTACCCTTCATTCGATCTCTGCGAAACCCTATAATTCAGCAGGATAATGCACGATCGCATGTTGCAGGTCCTGTATGGGCCTTTCTGGATACAGAAAATGTTCGACTGCTACCATGGTCAGCACATTCTCCAGATCTCTCACCAACTGAAAACGTTTGGTCAATGGTGGGCGAGCAACTGGCTCGTCACAATACGCCAGTCACTACTCTTGATGAACTGTGGTATCGTGTTGAAGCTGCATGGGCAGCTGTACATGTACACGCCATCCAAGCTCTGTTTGACTCAATGCCCAGGCGTATCGAGGCCGTTATTACGGCCAGAGGTGGTTGTTCTGGGTACTGATTTCTCAGGATCTATGCACCCAAATTGCGTGAAAATGTAATCACATGTCAGTTCAAGTATAATATATTTGTCCAATGAATGCCCGTAGTATCCGCTTTAAAGGCCTCAGCGCACTGAAGATTTATGACAAACGTCCCATCCTTACAATTAAATGTCAGTTACTGATGCATCAACAACATAAGCCTTCAAGCCAACACAGAAGACGAAAAACAGGTCTTCACCGTAACGTAGTGGATAAAATCGTGGATTACAGAGTCCAAGAAAGTAGATTCATGTCCGATTATATGCTTTTTTTCGTCTTAGCGTTTTTAAGCTATTCTGTAACTTTCTTAAGAATGTAATCTCTGTATATAAAAAGAAATGTCCTGACAGACTGAGTGGCTCATCGCCCACCCGAACCGCTAAGGACAGAAACTTGAAGTTTGAAGAAGGTGTTGATCTTATACTGTAGGCATCGTTTAAGAAGAGATGTTTTCTAAATTCCACCCTTAAGTGGGGGATGTCATGTTTTTCCAAAAATGTCGCTATTAAGGCAATTTTGAAGCTACAACAATGACAATTGGTATTTACTTTCTCAGAAAGAAACAAAAAATGCGTGTTTCAGCATTTTTGGAAATTTAATCACTATGGGTGTGAAACAGGGGTGGAACGTTTCTTAAAAGTAAATAATTATTAAAGAACTACTATAACATTTTTAAAGCTACACGATGTGATCAAAAGTATCCGGACACTTGCCTGAAAATGGTTTCATGGCGCCCTCCATCGGTAACGCTGGAATGCAATATGGTGTTGGCCCACCCTTAGCCTTGATGACAGATTCCACTCTCGCTTCCGCTCTCGCAGGCAATCAGATGCTGGAAGGTTTCTTGGGGAACGACAGCCCATTCTTCACGGAGTGCTGCACTGAGGAGAGGCATCAATGTTGTTCGGTGAGGCCTGGCCCGAAGTCGGCGTTCCAAAACATCCTTAAGGTGTTCTATAAGATTCAGGTCAGGACTCTGTGTAGGCCAGTCCATTGCAGGGATGTTATTATCGTGCAGCCACTCCGCCACAGGCCGTGCACCATGAACAGGTGCTCAATTATGTGGGAAGCAAGAAGGTGCTTAAAACATCAGTGTAGGCATGTGTTGTGATAGTGGCACGCAAACCAACAAGGTGAGCAATGCCTCTCCATGAGAAACACTACTACACCATAACACTACCGCTTCCAAATTTTACTGTTGGCCCTACACACGCTAGCACATGACGTTCACCGGGCATTCGCCATACCCACACCCTGCCAACCGTGATTCATCACTCCACGCAACGTTTTTCCACTGTTTAGTAGTCCAATGTTTACGCTCCTTACACCAAGCGAGGCGACTTTTGGCATTTACTGGCGTGATGTGTGTATGAGCCGCCGCTCGAGCATGAAAGCCAAGTTTCCTCACCTCCCGCCCAATTGTCATAGTATATGCAGTGGATCCTGATGTTTGAAATTCCTGTGTGATGGTCTGGATAGATGTCTGCCTATTACACTTTACGACCCTCTTCAACTGTCGGTGGTCTCTGTCAGTCAACAGACGAGGTCAGCATGTGCGCTTTTGTGCTGTACGTGTCCCTTCACGTTTCCACTTCCCTATCACATCGGAAACAGTTGACCTAGGGAAGTTTGGAGGTGTGGAAATCTCGCGTACAGACGTATGTCACAAGTGACGTACAATCATCTGACCACGTTCGAAGTCCGTGTGTTCCGCGGAGCGCCCCATGCTGCTTTCTCACGATGTCTAATGACTACTGAGATCGCTGATATGGAGTACGTGGCAGTAGGTGCCAGCACAATGCACCTGATATGAAAAACGTATGTTTTTGGGGGTGTCCGGATACTTTGCATAGTGTACATCTATGCAAATTGGTATATGACTTCTACGAGGGTCGTTCCGAAAGTAATGCGTCCTATTTTCATTCGTGGAAACTACAGGAGATACATAAATCACATAGCTAAATAGGGCAATATTTCAGCCACAGACTGTCATTTTCCAACTTAGTCACCACCATTCGCTATGCACTTTTGCCAACGATGAACCAGAGCCTGCATGTCGCACTTGTAAAAATCGGAACCAGCTGAAAAAAATGGTTCAAATGGCTCTGAGCACTATGGGACTCAACTTCTGAGGTCATTAGTCCCCTAGAACTCAGAACACGTTAAACCTAACTAACCTAAGGACATTACACACATCCATGCCCGAAGCAGGATTCGAACCTGCGACCGTAGCGGTCTCGTGGTTCCAGACTGCAGCGCCTAGAACCGCACGGCCACTTCGGCCGGCGAACCAGCTGAGGCTGACCACTTCCTTACAGCTTTGACAAAGGCATGCGAGTCTTCAAAATGTTCACCATGTAGCTACTTTTCAGAGGCCCAAAGACATGGAAGTCTGTTGGCGCTAAATCTGGATTGTATGGTGATTGTGGTAAGAGAGTCCAGCCGAATTTTACAATGAGCTGCACCGGTCGCAAAACTGGTGTGGGGCCTGGCGTTATCATTTTGCAGCTGAAAATTGGTCTTTCTCTCTGGCGTTAGCCTGGAAATTCGGGCTTTCAGCATAGGCGGTGTCGTCTTGCAGCGTGCTGAACTGACTGTTTCTCCAGGTTCCAGGACATCCAAAAGAATCACACCCTCGCTGTCTCACAAGACTGTGCACGCCACTTTGCATGTAGACAGCTGTGTCTTGAATTTCTTCTTCGACGGTGAATTCGCATGTCGCCATTCCTTGGACTGTCTTTTGGATTCCGGCTCGTAGTGGTGACACCACCTCTCATCTCTAGTGACGATGCTATTCAGAAAATTGTCACCTTCAGCTTCATATTGGTCCAGCAGGTCCTGACAAATTTCCATTCCTTAAGGTTTTTGTTCTTCTGTAGCATCCCAGACTTTGCGATAACTAAGATAGTCCAACATTGTTTCCAAGGCATTACAGCCTACATCCACCTTTGCACATAATTCTCTGGTCGTTATGCGCCAATCAGCACGGATTAGTTGATTAAGACGCTCTTCATTGCGAGGGATGACAACCGTGCAGGGTCGACCAGGTTGTGGCCTTTAAAATGCCGTAGCCATCGCCTCACATTTCTCACGTCTACTGCATCGTATCCATATACCGTTACCAAGAGTCGATGGATTTCAAACGGAGCAGTTTCTTCACCAGTGAGGAATTCAATCACACATCGCTGTTTTACACTCCTGGAAATTGAAATAAGAACACCGTGAATTCATTGTCCCAGGAAGGGGAAACTTTATTGACACATTCCTGGGGCCAGATACATCACATGATCACACTGACAGAACCACAGGCACATAGACACAGGCAACAGAGCATGCACAATGTCGGCACTAGTACAGTGTATATCCACCTTTCGCAGCAATGCAGGCTGCTGTTCTCCCATGGAGACGATCGTAGAGATGCTGGATGTAGTCCTGTGGAACGGCTTGCCATGCCATTTCCACCTGGCGCCTCAGTTGGACCAGCGTTCGTGCTGGACGTGCAGACCGCGTGAGACGACGCTTCATCCAGTCCCAAACATGCTCAATGGGGGACAGATCCGGAGATCTTGCTGGTCAGGGTAGTTGACTTACACCTTCTAGAGCACGTTTGGTGGCACGGGATACATGCGGACGTGCATTGTCTTGTTGGAACAGCAAGTTCCCTTGCCGGTCTAGGAATGGTAGAACGATGGGTTCGATGACGGTTTGGATGTACCGTGCACTATTCAGTGTCCCCTCGACGATCACCAGTGGTGTACGGCCAGTGTAGGAGATCGCTCCCCACACCATGATGCCGGGTGTTGGCCCTGTGTGCCTCGGTCGTATGCAGTCCTGATTGTGGCGCTCACCTGCACGGCGCCAAACACGCATACGACCATCATTGGCACCAAGGCAGAAGCGACTCTCATCGCTGAAGACGACACGTCTCCATTCGTCCCTCCATTCACGCCTGTCGCGACACCACTGGAGGCGGGCTGCACGATGTTGGGGCGTGAGCGGAAGACGGCCTAACGGTGTGCGGGACCGTAGCCCAGCTTCATGGAGACGGTTGCGAATGGTCCTCGCCGATACCCCAGGAGCAACAGTGTCCCTAATTTGCTGGGAAGTGGCGGTGCGGTCCCCTACGGCACTGCGTAGGATCCTACGGTCTTGGCGTGCATCCGTGCGTCGCTGCGGTCCGGTCCCAGGTCGACGGGCACGTGCACCTTCCGCCGACCACTGGCGACAACATCGATGTACTGTGGAGACCTCACGCCCCACGTGTTGAGCAATTCGGCGGTACGTCCACCCGGCCTCCCGCATGCCCGCTATACGCCCTCGCTCAAAGTCCGTCAACTGCACATACGCTTCACGTCCACGCTGTCGCGGCATGCTACCAGTGTTAAAGACTGCGATGGAGCTCCGTATGCCACGGCAAACTGGCTGACACTGACGGCGGCGGTGCACAAATGCTGCGCAGCTAGCGCCATTCGACGGCCAACACCGCGGTTCCTGGTGTGTCCGCTGTGTCGTGCGTGTGATCATTGCTTGTACAGCCCTCTCGCAGTGTCCGGAGCAAGTATGGTGGGTCTGACACACCGGTGTCAATGTGTTCTTTTTTCCATTTCCAGGAGTGTATGTACGCGTCCATACCAGTTTCTATTTTGGAACACTCCTCTGCTGGCGCCAACTACCGAAGAGCAACGGAATCACCTGCAAATAAAAAAGGAAAGTTCAAGCATTAGCACCACAAGGAAATAGGAGGAACTACGAGGCGCGACAATAAAGTAATGAGACTGATGTGAAAAAAAAAATGTCGCTTACCGTTTTAGTCAAGTTTAGTGTTGTCTCCTTCAAAGTAGTTCCCTTCTGATTGCACACACTTTTTCCAGCGCTTCTGCCATTGATGGTAACATTTCTGGAACTCATCTTCTGTAATATCCTCCAAGACCCTCGTCACAGCTTTTTGGACATCTCGTGTTGTTTGAAAATGGTGTCCCTTGACCGCCGTTTTGACTCTTGGAAATAGAAAAAAGTCGCACGGAGCGATATCTGGTGAATAAGGTGGATTTGGTAGTACTGAAATTTGTCTTGAGGTTAAAAACTGCTGTACTGACAGAGCAGTATGGGATGGCGCATTATCGTGATGCAGAATCCAGTTATCAGCAATGTTTGCACAGACACGAAGAACTCTTTCATGAAGTCTTACTAAAATTTCTTTGTAGTAGTATTGGTTAACTGTTTGTCCAGGAGGCACCCACCCTTTATGAACAATTATCTTGCGATTAAAGAAGCACACAAGCGTTGATGGTGGTCCACTTTGGTCTTCATCTTCAACAATCGTTCTTCCTTCGCTAAACATTTTATGCCAACAAAAAACTTGAGCTCTTGACATAACCTCCTCTCCAAAAGCCTTCTGAAGCTTGCCGTTTGTTGTCGTCGCGTTTTCACTCAATTTAACGCAAAAAGAAATGGCATACCGTTGTGCAATATTATGTGGTTCCATTTCCGCGATGAGAGACACAAACATGTGTTAACTTATTACAGCACAACTCACGACTGAGCAGTTGCATCGATGTGCCGCTTGGACTAGAAGCAGCTTATAGACCAAGATCAAAGATATTGTGCCTACGCAAGCCTGCAGGGTTGCCACATCTTGCAAAGAAAATCAGTCTCATTACTTTATTGTCACACCTCGTACTTTAGGAAGGACACTCGTAAGTTGGAAATAAAAAATGTGTTTCAGTGTTTTTGGCAAATTTAGCTTCAAGGGGGATGGAATAGGGGATGAAAATTTTAAATAAAATATTTCATTGTGAAATAATTTTTAAAGTAAATCCACAAATATTTGTGTCTGGCTTCTCGGCTATAAATAAAAACCATCAGGTTTCAGTGTTTTTAGAAATTCAGTCTCTAAGGCGATGAAATAGGAGATGAAAGTTATTGTGGAAATATATCATTCCAAAAGCATTTTTAACCTAAATCTATGAAAATTTGTTTTTAACTTCTCAGTTACAAATAAAAAAATACAAGTTTGTAAATTCCACAGCCAAGGGGGTGAAATAGGGGATTAAGTTTTTTATGAAAATATTTCGTTATAGTAAAACATTTTTAAAGTTAACTTTATCAAGATTCGACTTCTGAAGAAATATGTGTTAGGGGATGAAAGTTCCTACGGAAACATCACTACAACAACTCAAAAGGCAGGCCTAACAAAGACCTCCAACTCAAGCTACCAGAATCGCTTTTTGGTCAGAAGTACAGTCGGAAAAAACCATGCTTCTATGGCCTTACTTAACGTGAAAAGTTTAGAAAATCTTGCAATCTGTGAAAAACATAAAAATTCAGCTAAAGAAAAAAAAATGTCGGTACAGATCATACAGTCTACACGAGGAAAGCAGTGGGCGCTAAGCTAGTACAAGTATATTTTGCAATATTCGATGTTATTCACATTTTTGTCTGATAAGAGAACGAAGGACGAAACAAGTATTTGGCAGTTTATTTCCGAATACGTGGCTATTCCCGAGTGTGTGGTTGGGCAGGTAACTAAGAGGACAGCTTAAATTGCAATTAGTGAAATGAGCAGCAATAAAATTCGGTTTCTTTTCCTTGTCATGGCGTCTTAAAATTTTCGAAGAAACGAGTACAGCAAAGATGATCAGCGGAAATATACTCCTCTTTGTAAGAGGAATGCATCAGGCCGCAACGCCTCATGTCCCAGTGTCCCTCTGCGGCCACTGCTTCTTAAGCTGGCTGACTCTCAGACTACAGCAGGCATGGCATTGTACTTCGAACAACGAGAGAATTGTTGCCGGCTTTCAACGAATATGACCTGGTAGTAATATGCTTAACGGACGAAATACATCATCGGATCAAAAGAGCACGCTGGATTCTTTGGGGTGCAATAGATGGTGTAAAACTGGTGCCAAGTGGTCACCTGACCTTCCCCTACTGGCAATGAAGTACTGTATGTGTGTCAGTTGGTTGTGTGGAATCAGCGCAGTCAGCGAGATCGATGTGGACACGTGATGGATTGGCAGGGAGGAGCTGTCGTTTAGGGAAGTGCGCGTAGCCATACCGCGAATGGAGCAGCCCGGTTTGTTGGCTTATCAACGAGGACTATCTGACGTGTCTACAAGGAATAGTATATCACCCAAAGCCATGTAACTCAGTGTCAGAACCGTGGTCCTAAAAAGAAGCCAACCCAAATTCTTCGAGACGGGTGTTACACCCCGTTAGTAAAAGTCGACAGGAATGTCACCGTCAGTAGACCCGGTTGTCTCAACCAGTTTATGGGCGACCATTGGGAAGGGAACTGCAGGCAACGAACATTTGGTGTCGGGTACCTCGGAAAGGGCTGTACGTCTTCACTGGACTGAACAGTACAGATGCTGGACAGTAGTTGACTGGAACCGGGTAGTGTTGTCCGCTGATTCGTGATTCTCCCTCTTTTCAAATGAGACAAGAGGTCGAGTGCACAGGCAGCCCAATGAGGCGTTTAAACCACTCTTTGTGGAAATGCAGTTCAGGCCTGACGTAATTCTGTTTAGTTTTAGGAGTGTTACTCGTATCCTGACTTCAGGCTACCCTCATTCACGTAACCGTGAACATCAATCAGACTACAGGCAAAGGTCCCGAGTTCGAGTCTCGGTCGGGCACACAGTTTTAATCTGCCAGGAAGTTTCATATCAGCGCACACTCCGCTGCAGAGTGAAAATCTCATTCTGGATCAATCAGGAAGTTCGTTTCAACGTTCTCTGCGACCAAGTGTTTCACATCTACATCTGTCTACATGGATACTCCGCAAATCACACTTAAGTGTCTGACAGTGGTTTCATAGAACCTCTTTCACAATAATTCTTTATTATTCCACTATCGAACAGCGCGCGGAAGAAACGAACACTTATATCTTTCCGTGCGAGTTCTGATTTCCCTTATTTTATTATGATGATCGTTTCTCCCTATGTAGGTTGGCGTCAAAAAAATATTTTCGCATTCGAAGGAGAAAATTGGTGATCGAAATTTCGTGAGAAGATTTCATCGCAACGAAAAACGCTTTTGTTTTAATAATTTGCACCCCAGATCCTGTATCATGTCAGTGACACTCTCTCCCCTATTTCACGATAATACAAAACGTGCTGCTCATCTTTGAACTTTTTCGATGCACTCCATCAGTCTTATCTAGTAAGGATCCCAGAACGCACAGCAGTACTCCAAGAGAGGACGGACAAGCGTGGTGTAGGCTGTCTCTGTAGTAGATCTGTTACATTTTCTAAGTGTTCTGCCAACAAAACGCAGCCTTTTGTTTGCCTTCCCCACAACATTTTCTGCGTTCTTTCCAGTTTAAGCTGTTCGTAATTGTAATTCCTAGATATTTAGCTGAATTTACGGCCTTTACAGTTGACTGATTTATCGTGTAACCGAAGTTCAACGGATTCCTTTTAGTATTCATGTGGATGATCCTACACCTTTCACTGTTTAGGGTCAGTTGCCAATTTTCTAACCACACAGACATCTTTTCTAAATCATTCTGCAATTTGTTTTGATGTTCTGATGACTTTACTAGGCCCGGCCGGTGTGGCCGAGCGGTTCTAGGTGCTACAGTCTGGAACCGCGCGACCGCTACGGACGCAGGTTCGAATCCTGCCTCGGGCATGGATGTGTGTGATGTCCTTAGGTTAGTTAGGTTTAAGTAGTTCTAAGTTCTAGGGGACTGATGACCTCAGAAGTTAAGTCCCATAGTGCTCAGAGCCCCTTTTTGACTTTACTACACGATAAAAACAACCTAACAACCTAAGACGGCAGCTCAAATTGTCTCTTAAATCGTTTATACGGGTAAGGAACAGCATAGGGCGTGTAACACTACTAATTGTGACCTCTCTGACAGGAAATCACGAATCCAGTCACATAACTGAGACGATTTTCCGTAAGCACGCAATTTCACTACAAGCCGCTTGTGTGGTAAAGAGTCTTCTGAAAATCTAGATACACGCAATCAATTTGAAATCCGCTGTCACCAGTACTTAGCATTTAGTGTGTCTAGAGAGCTAGTTGTGTTTCACAAGAACGATGTTTTCTAAATCCGTCTTGACTCTATGTCAATAGACCGTTCTCTTCCAGGTATTTGTAGTGTTCGAACACAATACATGTTCCAAAATACCGTTGCATATCAACGTTAATGTTACGGCCCTGTAATTTAATGGATTACTCTTACTATCTTTCTTGAATATTGGTGTGACCTGTGCAACTTTCCAGTCTGGGTACGGATCGCCGGCCGGGGTGGCCGAGCGGTTCTAGGCGCTGCAGTCTGGAACCGCGCGATCGCTACGGTCGCAGGTTCGAATTTTGCCTCGGGCATGGATGTGTGTGATGTCCTTAGGTTAGTTAGGTTTAAGTAGTTCTAAGTTCTAGGGGACTGATGACCTTAGAAGTTAAGTCCCATAGTGCTCAGAGCCATTTGAACCATTTTTTGGGTACGGATCTTTCGTCAGGCGAGTGGTTGTATATGATTGTTAAGTATGGAGCTATTGCGTCAGCATAGTCTGAAAGGAACCTAATTGGTAAAAGTCTGGGCCGGAAAAATTTGATTTTATTAAGTTATGTACGTTGCTTCACTACTCCCAGAATATCTACTTCTAAGTACTTATGTTGACAGCTGTTCTTGACTCGAATTCTGGAATATTTTCTTCGTCTTCTCTGGTGTGGAATTTCTTCTTCATATTCATGATGGTCCTGCTGTGGACACTCCCGTCTCCCAAGAGGGCAACAGCCATGTTCACAAGATTGTACGCATACGTTCCTGGTCTGATGAACACACGTTGCTCCTCGACAGGCCCGCTAAATCACCAACCTTAAGCCCACAAAAAATGCAGAAAATGTGTGGGACTATTTGGAAGAGCATGTGAAAAGACGCAATCAGTATCCCCGCAATTTGGTAGCTCTACGGAATCTGATCATTAATAAGTAGCTTCAGCTGGAAATGATGGACTGGAAGAAATTTATAGACTCTCTTCCTCGTCGAACTGAACTCATAATCAAGGCCACAGGGTGTAATGCGGCGTTAGCGTGATGTCCACTGGGAGTTACTAAGTTTTTGTTCGGTTTGCTTACGTCTGAACAAAGATATCAACAATTGTTAGACCGCACTTTCAAATGCCCTTATAGTACGGAATCAGTACTTTTTCGAGTAGAGACTCCTGCCATACCCAAGTAAAACATAGGTCGCAGCAGTCCAACTCCACAGTAAAGTCGCACAGGAAGTAATACCTCCTAGATGAGGGGCTCAGAGTTTCTCGTAATTAATTTTCTAGTTATCGAGGCATTAATCTCTATTAGACATCATTATTTCAGGTCCACTGTACAATCCTGTAGAAGAACCTTGGATCAGGTTTTCATCTACTTCACAAAGCAGCCGGAGACAACTGGGGAGCAAATGTAGATGCGCTAAGCTATGTTTCATTTGTGTACGAGGACTGTTCAAAAAATTTCGAAACTTTGTCCATAAAATTTTCCTACGCTACCTGTTACTTATTGTGTATGGTCTCCTTCGAAATACTCTCTTCCGCAATTGTTACACTGCTCCCAACGCCGTTTCCACTTCCAGAAGCAGTCTTGGTAATGCCTCTTGCTGGATCGCGCGAAGCGCCCTTACGAATATTCATTTATCTCGTCTATCGTTGCAAATGCACAGCCTTTCAGTGGAGTTTTCCACTTTGGATATATAAAAAAAAGGTTCTCAGGGGCCAGGTATGGAGAGTACGGACGATGAGGCAGCACAGTGATTTCGTTTATTGTGCAATAGTCACTCACCAACATGGATGAATGTGAGGGTGCGTTACCGTGATGCAAGAGCCATGAATTGTCTCGGCACATTTCAGGCCGTTTCCTTCTCACCTTTTCTTGCAGGCGTCCCAACACGTCCCGATAGTGCCATCGATTAACAGATGGTCCCTGTGGCAGGAATTCATGATGAACTACGAGGGTCACTCCAAAAGAAATGCGCACAATTTTTTTAAAACTCCATCTTTTATTCTACATATTTGACAGTTTTACAGTGTGTAGGTACATCTTTTAGGAACAATACTTTTATTTCTCCACATAATTGCCAGCCCTCTCAACTGCCTTACGCCATCTTGGAACCAGCGCCTATATACCCGCACGGTAAAATTCTGGGCCAACCTGTTGGAGCCACTGTTTGGCAGCTTGCACAAGGGAGTCATCATCTTCAAACCTTGTTCCACGAAGAGAGTCTTTCAGTTTCCCAAAGAGATGATAGTCACATGGAGCCAGGTCAGGACTGTAAGGCAGGTGTTTCAGTGTTGTCCATCTGAGTTTTGTGATCGCTTCTATGGTTTTATGACTGACATGTGGCCGTGCATTGTGCAACAGCAAAACATCCTGCTTTTGCCGATGTGGTCGAACACGATTCAGTCGAGCTTGAAGTTTCTTCAGTGTCATCACATATGCATCAGAATTTATGGTGGTTCCACTTGGCATGATGTCCACAAGCAAGAGTCCTTCGGAGGTAAAAGTACCGTAGTCATAACTTTACCAGCAGAAGGTGTGGTTTTGAATTTTTTTTTCCTTGGGCGAATTTGCATGATGTCACTCCATTGATTGCCTCTTCGTCTCTGGTGAAAAATGATGGAGCCATGTTTCATCACCTGTCACAATTCTTCCAAGAAATTCATCTCCACCATTCTTGTACTGTTCCAAAAGTTCGCTGCATACCGTTTTTCTTGTTTTTTTGTGAGCCACTGTCGACATCCTGGGAACCCACCTGGCAGAAAACCTTTTTTAACGCCAACACTTTCAGTATTCTGCAAACACTTCCTTCCCCTATCCCAAAGTAGCGTGACAATTCGTTCACTGTGATGCGTCTGTCAGCAGTCACCAGTTCGTTATCTTTGCACATTGTCTGGAATGTGTGCAGTACGAGGCCTGCCACTGCGAGGACAATCCTCAATATTGCTGTGGCCGCTTTCATCACGTAATCTGCTTACCCACCGACTAACAGTATTGCGATCGACAGCAGCATCTCCATACTCCTTTTTCAACCTCTTGTGGATGTTTGCCACTGTTTTGTTTTCACAGCACAGGAATTCTATGACAGCACGCTACTTCTGACGAACGTCAAATGTAGCAGCCATCTTGAAGACATGCAGTGACGGCGGCACTCACGGGAACAGGATGAACTAAGAAAGGTGGGAGACGAGGCACTGGCAGAAGTAAAGCTGTGAGGACGGGGCGTGAGTCGTGCTTGGGTAGCTCAGCTGGTAGAGCACTTGCCCGCGAAAGGCAAAGGTCCCGAGTTCGAGTCTCGGTCCGGCACACAGTTTTAATCTGCCAGGAAATTTCATATCAGCGCACACTCCGCTGCAGAGTGAAAATCTCATTCCAGGTTGAACTAAGTTTGAAAACAAGCGGGAAGCATGTTTCTACACACTGTAAAACTTTCGCACATGCAAAAATAGTGTGTATTTCTTTTGGAGTGACCCTTGTAATTCTTCAAAGTCGAAGAAAACTATCAGCATGGTTTTGACATTCGACCTGACCTGACGAGCATTTTTGGGTTTGCAGAACCATTCCCGACCCATTGTGAAGATTGAACTTGGTCTCAACATCATAATCGTACATCCACGTCTCATCAACAGTTATGATTCTCTTAAGGAACATCTCGTTCTCATTTGCACGACCCAAAAACTCTTCGCAGATTGCGAGGCGAAGTCCTTTCTGGTCTTGATTCATGGGCAATGGGACGAACTTGGCGGCAACACCATGCATTGCAAGATGCTGTGTCAGGGTTTCATGACATGATCCAACTGAAATGTTACATTCAATTTCTCAGTCTTCAATTGGCACCCACAGTTTCGTTGACGTTCCTGACATGAGCCTCGCCGGCGGTCGTCGAAGGGCGTCATGAACAAGGACCATCTTTAACTTGTCCTTCCATTTTTAAACCGTGTGAACAATTCGTAACACCGAGTAAGGCTTAAGCACTCATCACCGTAGGATTCCTGGATCATTTGGTGTGTCTCTGTAAAGATTTTCTTCAGTTTCGTGGAAAATTTACTAGAGACGCTTCGCTGCTCTAACTCTGTCATCTTGAAATTCGCAAACTGTGCGACACAACGTTCTACTTAATAGAGCACTGAACAACAACTAACAGGCTTATAACTAAGAAACTTCCGGCAGTTACACATTAAACACAGGCGTGTCCAGGTATGTCAACCGTATTTCGCTCCAATACACCACTGGCACGAAATTATGAATATTCGAAGTTTTTTGAACAGTCCTTATATCCTGCTGCTGAATAATGCGACCCTGTGTGGTAAAACAGCGCGCACACAAATGAGACAGATGTACTAGGGGATGCATGCGAAATGGAGCCCGTTTTATCGGAGAAAGGAAATAGTTTTTTGTTCACCTTGTGGTGATCACAGCTCTCTTTCTACGTTCGAACTGCATTGGTTCCCTCTCTACAGTGTCAGCAAGTACGGTTCGTAAGGATACCTGGAAAGTATTGGGCCAGTGTCCCCGTACTATTCCCTTTTCATGTGTCCTTCCTGAAAACTTAACTTCTCCATCGCAGCACCTACGTTGTGTAACTTCTTTTAACGAAGGAAAACGCATTCTACCAAATGTTCTGGTACACGTCTGTTTTAAAACTGACTGTAATCTGAAAATGATTCCTTCATGTACACGTCGACTAAGCCTTTTACAGTTTCAATACGCGATTTAAAATTTAAATAATATAAAAGTTCCCCCAAAGCAATTATCTTGCAGATAGTGTCGTAGTATAAGTGTACCGGTACCGGTAACGTTTCCCGGTAAGCTGCGGTCTGCAAAGTTCATTCATTATTTCTCGCTCTAAAATAGATTGTAAATTGCAAAAGTAACCCAACTCAGTCCACCAGCACTTTCCACGTGGTATTTCAGACGAATAGCATTACGGCAAACAGTTCATACAAATTCAGACTGTTTCATTTAACGGATGCAACAAAACGCTGAAGAGTGCACAGAAAATTAAGGTTAACTTGTTACATCAGAATGTTAGGGGATTGAAGGTAAAAAAGTAAAAGAGCTTACTCAGATAGACTTCCTGTGCCTATCTGAGTAACACATAATCAGAGGGTTAGGAAAGTTACATATAAAAGATTACGCTCTAGTTAGAAGTTCAAAAACATTAAGACAAGCACATGGAAGTATGCGCTTGTATAATGAAAAATAGTTCACTTACACCTGTATATAGACTCCCATTTTGAACTGTTTATGAGAAATTTTGACTCCTTACTATGCTACCTGTCAGACAACAGCAAGTAGTTAGTAGTGTGTTGTGATTTCAATGTTGATTATCTAAAGGTTTCTGACAGGAAAAATTACTAAGAAAAATTATTAGAAAAGCACTATATGACACAATAATTCTGACAGACACGTAAGGCCATCTGGAATGTAGGACAAGAGGCAGGACAACCAACCACAGACGAGGACAAGATCACTACTGAACTGAATGGAAGGACTATAAATGGTGAGTTACAAATAGGAAATTTGTTTGCTAATAATTTCTTAAAGGCAGCAGAGAATGTAGGAACAAACAATAAAAGAGAAATATTTCAGTAGTATACTGAAAAAGGAAGTCTTACAGAATTCAGTCATTTGATTGTAATACTACCCAAGTGGATCGAGACTGAGGTGGTCTCTGCATTCTAGAGTCTAATAAATATCTTTCAGGTTTTTGGTCATGCGAAGAGTAAGAATCTAACCACCTAAAATGGTAAAAGGGACTTGTTCCCCACATCTGGAACGTGATAACCACGAAGTGGCTAATGCAGTGGAGACTGACAACGCCTTCGAAACCCTGCCGTTTGCTGAAGCGATCAGAATATCAGGTGATACAAAGCTGGGGAACACAGACCCCTTGTCAACATATCTATAGTGGACAGCAATTTCTTAAACGACTTACTTCAGGTCAAGTTAGTTGAATATGGACACGTTTTCTGGGTGCCATTTGTGCAACTCGGCGCTGAGCCGCTTTCTTTGCATTGCTGGGTGAATTTCTCAATATGTTTATGTCCTTCTGGCAAATATTTCCCTTCACTTAAACTGTGTGCAATAATTTTGATGAAAAGCAAGTACCGTTAACCTGTAAATATGTAAGTACTATACGAGAGAGAGAGAGAGAGAGAGAGAGAGAGAGAGAGAGAGAGAGTGGAAACCGGCTAAGCATCGAGAAACGACAGACAAACTGAAAACAATTAGCTTCCGGAACAAAAAGTGCGACGCTGGCTATTGTAGCGTGCTAGTGTGACAGCGAGTTGCTGTTTCTCTCGTGTTTGATGCACACGCTCTGAAGTACGTATATGTAATTATCCCAGTGCATCCAGTCGTTGTTTGATTACCAAGTTTTTTTATGAGTGCGACATCATCAAAGCAATTTTGTCGTGCTATGTGTCGTGTTTGGTGGTACGTGCTGATACATTGCCAATGTTCTCTTTTTGTAGACGACGACTGCTGCCAGTTTCATCGTAGATGAAACGAAAAATGTGATTAAAAAAGGTATACATTGCTGCGGTTAAGACAAACGTGCTAACTTCAAGAGAATAATTGCGGTCGCAGTTACAAATACCAGGTGTTTAGGAAAAGTACCGGGAATGTTTTAATTCAGCGTATTGTATTTGGCACACGCAACTTTTTCGTTATCGTATTGGTAAAAATGGTTCAAAAGTGTACAGTGTTAGCCATATTGGATATTTAATTTTTTGTCAGTTGTCAAAAAGGTTACATGTGTTTTCGTAGCATCGGCCATTATATATTTTGTACATAAATTGGTCAGAGATTTGCCTTAAGTTTCGCTTTAAGAACGGAATAAAGAGCAACAAAGTTTAAGAAATATTAAATTTAGTGAACATTCTACTAGTGAAACAAAGGTTTGTAAGTGATATAAGCTTTTCGAAGGAGGCCTTGAGGACGTTGAAGGTAACGGGAGCCCTGAGCACCCCTGAACTGAAGACATCATGGAAAAAAGTGAAGAAAATGTTTATGAACGATCTCCGACTTACACTCGGAGTAGACACTGATGACATGAATATTTTTCGGGTTTTTGGGCATGAAAGTTGAGACACCAAAATTGGGTTTGACATGTTTAGTCTTTTCCCCTTTTTGTTTTTTTCTTTTTTGTATGATTTTGTATGTACATCAGGTTTTGAAATTTCGTCTTGTTGGTTGTCCATATCTGTTGACTAACGTGGCATACATATTTATTTATGAACCTAGTTATGGATCAGTACCATTACTTAGATTTAGATGAGCTAAATACAATTCTACGTTCAGGTGATTTTTGTGGTATAGCTTGTCTGTCATCTCCTCATGCATCCAGTTTCATAAAAGCAAAAAAATTCTTACAATTATCGTGTTCAGAAACGAAGAACAAAAATAATAGGTAAGGTGTAAAACATAAAACAGAACAAAATTATACTTTCATCTATTGAAAACGTAATACCGACAAGAAAAGTACCTATAGACACAGCCTCTTATCAGTTCGACAACGAATGCCGTAACAGTAAAAGCAACAGGTTTCACTGAAAGAGAATTACACCACAAACTCACCTTTAGCCAACGCACTAAAAGAGATCACAATACCCTAAGAAACGTGAATCACAAACTCATAACAAATAACGTAACAGCCATAAAATCAAGGGGTATAGTGTCGTTGCACTGTGCCGGAATTGCCAACCCAGTATGAGAGAAAATCGAGGAAAAAATTAAATATAGATGCAACGAAATGCTAGTAATTCGTGGAAAGGCGCAATAGATCTCAATCTAACCTTTCAGAAGACAACAGGCTATTGAAAACACTGTATGAGCAGTTCGGAAAACAATCAACACTCGTGTTCCTGATCGAATCGGTAAGTAAGTTTTCCAACATTGTAATAACGATCCCACGGAATTTTTTGAGTTAAGCTCATAAATAAGGACAGAGATCATCAACGTACCACAAACTTGAGTACCGTACAAATTTCTCTTAATGAAAATTATACGGGATAGTCGTACTATATCACATAATATTAACACCACATAACTAGTTACTCAGGTAATAACAACGATGTACTTGGCATTAAATTATTTAGCTAATTAATCCTACTTCTTAATTACAGCACTTACGCATTTCAGAATGTATAAAAGGTTGTGCAGTTAATTATTTTTATTTACATCCTCTGATTAGTGATATCTCTGCTAATGAAACCTATATATACTCTTTTGTACTAAATCAGAATTCTTTCGTAAGTAATTCTTTGCTTATTGGTTTATAATTGTAACTCTAAAGTCACCCTTCAAGATATGACGTAAGAATTAATCTTTGCGTCGTTAAGTTTTGACAAAATAATTCTCTGCATTCTTTTTACAAACTCATCATTTATTTATCTATATTATATCGCTGACTTGGGCGTGCTTGCTCTACTTTTTATACGTCAGACCACTAAACTTTCAACCTTCAGTTTTTCTTCTTTTCAAAGTTCAAGATTAGATTTCACTTTATTTAGAATAGTGGGTAAAATGATAATACGGGGACTTGGTTTTAATTTTAACGAATCAGAGTTTATTTCAAACGAATCAGATCTCGACATCAGTAAACGCTGATGTGAGCGAGTGACCACGAATCTAATCCCCACACTGAACGAGGTAGAAATAAATAAAAAAAGACACAACATAAAACCTACCCACCACCACCACTTTCAAGCTCAACATAAAATCAGATTTTCAAAGCTCAACCACTTCAGGTGTTGGCTTCTCGTGTACCCACTAGGAATCTAACAGAATGTCATTTGTTACTTACTACTAAAGCAATAGTAGCAGTTGGGTTTTCCGTCTTCATATGATTCAGCTAGGACAAGGGAATCTCTATAATAGCGTCACTGACAATGACTACGGACTAAATACTCCGCTAATCACAATTCAGTTTCAGTCCGTTTGCTTCTGTACTTGATCCTACGATCAAGAAAAACTCGGGAACGACGCTCTGTTATTAAATAATCCTCAGCACACAACAAGTTACTACCTCGTCGTAACACTATCCTCCACAAAACTACACAAATAGCTAACACTCACCTAACTTAGATTGTGCTTATGCCAAAATCTTCATACTCTTGGCGTGTGCAACAGGCCATTATAGGCAACGAAACCGAACCTCGTCAGACACAATGGCTGACATTAAAACTTTCGTTAACGGTCGTATCTTCAACGCACAGATACCTGCCTTCAAACTAACACAGCGTACCAGCAACGTCACAAAAAGCCCGTCACTCAAAAGTCGCTTGACCACAGGTCAAGAACAAAACAGAATCAGGAGGAGCTATTTTCCAATAAAATTCATGAAACATTTCCACTGTTGTGCCCTAGTAACGTTACTGCATCATCTAACCTTGCATTTAAGAATCTAAATCCCCTCATTACAAGCTTCCGAAACCTTTCCAACAAAATTCATGAAAAACCTCAACTATCGTGATAGTCGATAACGAATTCTCATAGCAAAGAATCGATAGTGTCACACGTAAACGTATCTCGACCCACATGCAGTAACACAAGAGTCGTCTTACCGACTCAATCTCACGTACTCTTCGGCTGCTCGATAGTAACTAACTACTAACTACTTGTTTCCACCAAATCACAGCTGAATCATAAATCTAGACAAAAGTAGGGCGCTACCATTATTCTTAAACAATTGTACGCGACTTGCCTACAACAAATAATTGCATAGCTTTCCGGTATAATTAGTTAACGAAAAAATATTTATTCGTAAAAACTCACAATGAGAAGGAACTAAAAAAACAACAGAGAAGTAACAAAAACTAGGAGACTCTATAGTCTTACGGCAAAGATAAAAAACAACACATGACCATAAAAAACTCTCGCGCACTTTTGATATCACTTTGCACCAGACATGAAAAATATCACTGACACACAGTCCCCCCCCCCCCCTTAAAGTGTGGAGCCCCAGGGATATCTTGGTACTTCAATTCTATTCGACGTCCAGCTCTGGTGTGCGTCGGGTGTCTCTGGGGAGGTGGCATTGTTGTTTGTGGTGGTGATTCACCTGTCTCGGACGATGTACTGAGCGGTGTTTCGGTATGCTCTGCGTCCATCATGTGTTGATGCACAGGCCTGGTGTCAGAGGTCGGAGAGGGTAAAACCCATGCTGGCTTGACACGTTCAATCGATACCTTCGTCGGAACACCATTGCACATTATGTCCACGGTATGCTTATTTCTACTCAGCACCTGAAATGGGCTCGTATATGGTGGCTGTAAAGGCGATTTGACTGTGTCTGTTCGCAACATTACGTGAGAGCAATTGTATAAGTCTTTGTGTGCAAACACCTTACGGTTACCATGGCGAGAAGGTGGCAGGCAACGTATATTTGTGCAGTGACGTTTTAGCTGCTGCACCCACTGTGTGATGCCCTCTGATCCAGGTAGTGAGGTTGGTACTAAATAATCTGCAGGAATCCGTAGCGGCTCGCCATAAACCATCTCCGCAACTGATGCACCAATATGAGGTTTGTGAGCTGTCCGCAGGCCTAACAACACTAATGGTAATGCTTCCATCCATCTCTCTTGATGACACATCAATGCTGCTGTGAGTGTTCTGTGCCATCGTTCGACCATACCATTACTGGCAGGGTGATAGGTAGTCGTGTGGTGGCGTTGGAAACCGCACATTTTGGATAGCTCGAGGAAAAACGTCGATTCGAACTGACGTACTTGGTCAGTTGTGACATGAAGGGGGCATCCAAAACGGGCAACCCACGTACACAGAAACGTCTTAGCAGTAGTTTCGGCTGAAACATCGACTATTGGTGTTGCTTCTGCCCATCTTGTGCACCTATCTATGGCCGTAAACAAATATCTGTAACCCTCTGACTGTGGGAGAGGTCCAACCAGGTCCACGTGAACGTGTGCGAATCTAGCAGAGGTACCTTGAAAATCTCCAATATCAGCACGCACATGTCGTCCTACTTTACTTTGTTGACAAGGAATGCAGGAACGTCCCCAAAGGCGCGCGTCTCTTTTCATTAAAAGGCCACACATAACGGTCTGTCAGCAGCTTGATTGTAGCGTTGGCTCCTGTGTGCGATAGTGTGTGGACACTGTCGAATGCTGTCTTGCGCAATATTTCTGAAATGAATGGTCTTGGTCTGCCTTGAGAAAAGTCGCACCACAGCTTCCGCTTGGGGATAGGCACCAGAATTTGCTCGAACTTCAGACCTGTAGACGGGTCGTTTAACAGCTGTCGTAGCTCTGCATCCTTGGTCTGTTCCACTGCAAGTTTATGATAGTCTATAATTTCTGAAATCCCGCAAATACGTGAAAAATAGTCAGCCACTAAATTTTCTGCGCCTCTTAAATGGCGTATATCTGTCGTGAACTGACTTATGAACTCAATATAACGCAACTGTCTTGGTGAGCACTTATCACTGGTGTTTTTAAAAGCCGATGTTATGGGTTTGTGGTCTGTAAACACAGTCACTGGACTAGCCTCTATTTGTGGGCGGAAGTATCGAATTGCTTCGTAGATCGCGAACAATTCTCTGTCATACGCGCTCCACTTCTGTTGTGCAGTCTGTAACTTTTTAGAAAAAAACCGTAGTGGTTGCCATTGCTCTTCTATACGCTGGTGCAGCGCCGCCCCTATTGCTGACTGGCTCGCGTCTACAACAATAGCTAGCTGTGCGTAGTGAACTGGGTGAGCGAGCAACACTGCTTTGCTGAGGCTTGCTTGAAGATCATTAAATGCTTTGTCCATTTCTTGTGTCCACTTATTTATTCGTCGACCTCTGGCGTCGCGTCCCTTGAGTGCATCAGTGAGTGGTGCTTGAACTGTAGCCGTTGCTGGCAGGTGACGTCTATAAAAATTTATTACTCCCATGTATCGTCGTAGCTCTTGGTAGTTTGTCGGTTTCGGAAGGGCCTGTATCGCCGCGATCTTCTCTGGCAGAAACTGAGCGAGGTGGCGCAGTGGTTAGCACACTGGACTCGCATTCGGGAGGACGACGGTTCAATCCCGTCTCCGGCCATCCTGATTTAGGTTTTCCGTGATTTCCCTAAATTCTTTCAGGCAAATGCCGGGATGGTTCCTTGAAAGGGCACGGCCGATTTCCTTCCGCGTCCTTCCCTAACCCGAGCTTGCGCTCCGTCTCTAATGACCTCGTTGTCGACGGGACGTTAAACACTAATCTCCTCCTCCTCCTCCTCCTCCTCCTCCTTCTCTGGCAGAGGCAATATACGAGGGTTATTCCAAAAGTAAGGTCCGATTGATTGCCAAATTGAAACCACAGTGAACATCAGAAATGTTTTACTTGTAACAATTAGCTACACCTTTCAGCTACTTCTCTACGTAGTCGCCGTTCTGACTTAGACTTTTGTCATAGCGTTGTACCAACTTTTCAATAGCCTCATCATAGAAGGCAGCCGCCAGTGCTTTCCGCCAATTCTCCACGCTGGCCTACACCTCGTTGTCTGTGTCAAAATGTTGTCTTCAAAGACAGCGGTTCATGTGACCAGAGATGAAACTCAGGGGGAGACAATTGCGGACTGTATTGTGGGTAATCTAACATTTCCATTTGAAAACGATGCAGGAGCATCTTCATTGCCCCTGCAGAATGCGGCTGAGAATTGTCGTGAAGACGAAACAGCACGACAGTTATGTAATGTTGGCTGCATAGCTTCAGGCGAAATTTCTCACCAGGCCCTCGTACTTGGCGGCAGACACTATTTTCTAGACATATTTACGCACTCACTGCGAGCTCAGAAATGAGAAGAGCGACGTGATGCTAACTGGGGTTATACTAGAGACACTACCCAACACATCTGTGCAAAGCTTTATCGGATTTTCATAGTCGTTTCCATTTCGCGACCGATCGGACCTTACTTTTGGAATAACCCTCGTACCTTCTGATGACACAGTATGGCCGAGGAAAGTGACTTGGTTCTTGCGCATGACGCATTTATTTTCGTTTAAAACGACCCCGTAGTCAGATAGACGCTTGCGAAGTTGACACAGATGCTGTTCATGTGTTTGACTATCCGGAGAGAAAACCAAGATGTCATCAAGATAAGCAAAGCAAAATGTTAATCCCTTTATCATCTCGTCGATAAAACGCTGCCAAGTCTGTGCTGCGTTCTTAAGGCCAAAAGGCATAAATAAAAACTCGAATAATCCAAATGGCGTAATCACTGCTGTCTTCTGAACATCTTTTGGAGCCACCGGTATCCGGTTGTATGCTTTCTTGCAATCGAGGACGCTAAAAATTTTCGCGCCGGCCAAAGTGCATGTGAAGTCCTGTATATTAGGTACTGGGTATCTATCTGGAATGGTTCTTGAGTTTAATGCTCGGTAATCCCCACACGGTCTCCATGATCCACCTTTCTTACGTACTAAGTGTAGGGGTGAAGACCACGGACTGTCTGACCAGCGAGTTATTCCCGCCTGTAACATTTCCTCGAATATCGCCTTTGTTTCCGTCAATCTCTCTGGTGCGATTCTACGTGCTCGTCGTGAAACTGGTTGTCCTGCCGTGGTACGAATATAATGAACCGTACTATGTTTAACTTCTTTTGTCTGTCTGTCAGAACATCTCCGATTCTTCTCTCCGTCATGTAGCTCTTCGGCTACAGAGCTGCCAATCGCCTGTAGCTTCTCACAACTTGTATGCCCTTTAGTGCTTGATATTGCAGGTTGTCTGTCAGCTTTAACAAACGTTTTCCTTGTAAGTCGACCGCCAATTCGAAATGTGCCAGAAAATCAGCGCTCAAAATAGGTTCTGATATACCAGCTATCACAAAAGACCAGGTAAACTGTTTGGAAAAACCCACATCAATCTTGCACACTTTACATCCGTACGTGTTAATCACCGAGTTATTCACTGCCTTCAAACGTGGCTGTTTGTCTTTTTCATTGTGTGGCGCATGGCTGACAGGAAGCGAACTAATGTCTGACCCGGTATCCACCAAAAACCTTGTACCCGTAAGTACGTCTGATACATACAATCTTTTCGAAGCAGGAGGCATATGTTATTGACGATCGCTGTCGCTGACATGAAAACACTGCACTGTACTGTACATACCTCGGTTGTCTGAGTAGGCGCATGGCGATGTACATCTAGTAGCATCTTTCCCAAAACGTTTATGGTACCAATACACCTCACGCTCGTCCTCCTGTTGACTTCGTGTTTCACGCCCAGCCCGCTCTCTCTTGCGCTTAAAGATAACTTGTCGTCGCTGTAGCGTGCGTAGCTGCGCTCGCAAATCCTCTATTGCAGTTTTTAAATCTCTAATTTCGTTTGGACTTTTTGTTGTTTGTCGCGTTGCGACCGCAGCACAGTTTACTGTTATATCGTCAGTTTGGTCTTGCTGGTAATGGTAATTACCGTACGTGGCATCTGTCGACGTCATTGCGACTGTTGCAGTAGGCTCGTGCGTCTCGTAGATTCTGTCTGCAGCGTGCAGCAGTTTGTCTACTGATCCTTCGTCGTATATAGCTAGTGTAGTTCTTACTTGCGTTGGTAGCTGTTGTTGGCATACGTGGAGTAACAGTCTATCAGAGACTGTCGAACTATCTACCAGGCTGCGTAAATGACGCCAGTATTCTGACGGGGTCCTATCTCCCCGTTTCTCTTGGTACAGTACTTGTTTGACTCTGATGTCGACTGACTTCAAACACCGAGAATTTAATTCTTCTTTCAGTCTGCAGTATGCTCCTTCTGTAGGCGGGTTCACTATAATGTCAGATATCAAAGCCGAGCTCTGATGGTCCAAATTACTTGTCACCAAGGTGAACTTCTCGTGCTCACTGACTATTCTTTGTTGTAGAAATATATTTTCCATTACCGCGAACCATGTGTGTGGCTGAGAAGGCATGAATGGGGGCGCCCGTAATTGCAACCGTTGAGTTGGTGAAGCGTTGAAATCAGCGAGTACTTCCATTGCTGTTACTTGCTGTGGTTGTGGAGCTGCAGTAGTCCCAGTTTCCGATGATGTTGCCTTCTGGTGTGTGCCATGTTTGTTGAACCAACGTCATTCCTTTGGTCCGGTATATGCTTGAAGTTCATTTCTTTCGAAATATGCAACTGTAAAGTTTCTATCTCACTCTGAAGCCTGTGAATTTCTTCCGTTATCGAACCGTATCGTTTGCCGTCGTCGTTCATTGCTTTTGCAGTTAATGTTCGACATCGCTAACGAAAGATTTAAAGTTCCTTAATCGGAGGTCACCAATTATGTAGGCGACTTGCCTACGACAAATAATTGCATAGCCGTACGGTATAATTAGTTAACGAAAAAATATTTATTCGTAAAAACTCACAATGAGAAGGAACTAAAAAAACAACAGAGAAGTAACAAAAACTAGGAGACTCTATAGTCTTACGGCAAAGATAAAAAAACAACACATGACCAAAAAAAACTCTCGCGCACTTTTGATATCACTTTGCACCAGACATGAAAAGTATTACTGCCACACAATCAATATATAATTTCTTGGGGTGCTCTTTTCGTTGTATAGCGGCAAACTCGCCGAGGATTATGAGTGGCGCGCGTTGCTGCTGTCAGCCATCGCCGCATAAATGGTCTTTTCCGCTTCTGTGTCAACGTTTGTACAGGTGGCTACAATACTGACTTTTCTAGATCATATACACACACCCTGACTTTATTTACAAGAAATAAAGCATTTTTACACCCTTTATCTGCTTTACGACATTTTGCTATTCTCATAATAGACTGAAACGACCACGTTACTTACGTAACGATACGAAACAGTTCAAAATTAGTTTTGACACCTTACATGTTCATACTATACCAAAACATATAAGTTAGAAAACTAAATGAATTTTTCACAGCTGACATCACACAAATCCCAAGGGACTCAACTAAAAAATACGCAGCACGAACTAAGAGAATTAGAAAAAAAAAATGCAACACAGTACTCATTGGTTATGAGAGGAAAACTCACTTTTTCGTGAACCCCAGAACATGTAAACTATATGGCCAGCCTGAGATACAGAGAACTCTTATCCCAGTATGCCCAATAGTTATTTGCATTGATGCTCGGTAAAAAGCTAAATAACCTACTTACAAAATTATACTCATATGGCAACAAGTTTACAATAAAAAAACTCATGATCATTGGCAAACAAAGTTAAAGATTTGCAAATACCACAAAATGGAAAATTCGTAGTATTTGATATCACAAATCTGCACACTAACATACCTGATCAAGATACCAACTATACAAAATAACGTACTCCAGTACAGAAAAAAATCTACTGCAAGCATACATGAAATCAAAGAACTACTAAAACCTATTTCAAAATCAACAATTCATTTTGCACACAAACTGATGGAGTAGCTATGGCATGTAGCTGGTACAATAGCAGACACTTTTTTAAATATCTTAGAAGAAAAAGTTTTTAATCCCACAATTCCAGTATGCAAGAAAATTATGTATTACCACAGATATGCAGATGACACTTTGTTGCTAATGAATGGAGATGACACTGACATACAACAATCATACAAACACTAAACCCACTACATCCAAATGTGAAATTTACAATGTAATCTAAAACCAATAAATCAATAAATTTCTAGACCTGACAATTAGCAACATCAACAATACACACATATTTGAAATTTACAGGAAACCCACAACGATGAATAATATTATCAATGCAAAAGCATGTCATCCTGAAGCACATTATTACACATATTTCCACAAAATGATTAGTAGGATGATCAATTTGCCGCTAGAACAATCGGCATACATAAAGAAATTGCCATACTCCAGTATGTAGCCCAAGTAAACGATTTCAACCCAGATATAGTTCAACTATATGGAAAACACGCTAAAACCATGCACAAAGAAATCCATAAGGACTTAAAATTTATGAGCCACCAAGGAAACATAAAACCTCATACACTTTGATTGTATATCTAGGCAACATATCTAATAAATTGAATGCATTACTAAAAACTACAACAGTTAAATTTGCTTACCGAACCAACACTTGTTGTGACTTGGCAAGACAGCCAAGTCACTATGAGAGGAAGCCGAAAGGCACGCGCTTAAGCTCACGCAGGCTGGCGCGAGGTCTGGAACAGTTCAGAGAAATAAGACTACCAAACCGGGAGGTACTGGTAGAATACTTAACTTTAATCCACAATCAGTGTACATCGCTCTTGACGGTACATTAATAATAAGCTCAATATAAACTGGTAATGGCGCCTTGCTAGGTCGTAGCAAATGACATAGCTGAAGGCTATGCTAACTATCGTCTCGGCAAATGAGAGCGTATTTGTCAGTGTAGCATCGCTAGCAAAGTCTGCTCTACAACTGGGGCGAGTGCTAGGAAGTCTCTCTAGACCTGCCGTGTGGCGGCGCTCGGTCTGCAATCACTGACAGTGGCGACACACGGGTCCGGCGTATACTAATGGACCGCGGCCGATTTAAAGGCTACCACCTAGCAAGTGTGGTGTCCGGCGGTGACACCACAACACTAACTCAAATGAGCAAACCCACACAGGGAAAACGAAATTACCAGTTCATACCAACCCAGGCATATAAAAAATCTTATGTATAAACTGCGAAAAATTTTACGTTGGTCAACCAGGACGAAATTTTGAAATTAGATATCGAGATTACTAGTGATTACGAGAGTAATATTCCCACTTTCTTCAAACACAACTTGAAGAAAAAGCAATGAAAATCCTGCATGTAATATCAAAGGGACTAGCGATGCAAGTTCTTGAAGAAGTGGAGATATGTAGGCTATGCACACAATTAAGCACCCACAGAGCATGCTAAATGAACAAACAGATTTTATACATAAAAACTATATAGAAAATTTTATTGAAATCTTTAATTATCATAACGTGTAAACATAGACGTTTCATAATGAAAGATCAAACTGACAGCAAAGAATAAACGATTAATCAATTAACTTCATCGACTATATAAAGCTACTTTTTAACCATATAGCATCACTGGTGCAACTGTCAAATATACAGGGTGATTCAAAAAGAATACCACAACTTTAAAAATGTGTATTTAATGAAAGAAACATAATATAACCTTCTGTTATACATCACTACAAAGAGTATTTAAAAAGGTTTTTTTTCACTCAAAAACAAGATCAGAGATTTTCAATATGGCCCCCTCCAGACACTCGAGCAATATCAACCCGATACTCCAACTCGTTCCACACTCTCTGTAGCATATCAGGCGTAACAGTTTGGATAGCTGCTGTTATTTCTCGTTTCAAATCATCAATGGTGGCTGGGAGAGGTGGCCGAAACACCATATCCTTAACATACCCCCATAAGAAAAAATCGCAGGGGGTAAGATCAGGGCTTCTTGGAGGCCAGTGATGAAGTGCTCTGTCACGGGCTGCCTGGCGGCCGATCCATCGCCTCGGGTAGTTGACGTTCAGGTAGTTACGGACAGATAAGTGCCAATGTGGTGGCGCTCCATCCTGCTGAAATATGAATTGTTGTGCTTCTTGTTCGAGCTGAGGGAACAGCCAATTCTCTAACATCTCCAGATACTGTAGTCCAGTTACAGTAGCACCTTCGAAGAAAAAGGGACCAAAAACTTTATTGGCTTAAATGGCACAGAAAACGTTCACCTTAGGCGAGTCACGTTCATACTGAGTTGTTTCCCGCGGATTCTCAGTGCCCCATATACAGACATTGTGACGGTTGACTTTCCCGTTAGTGTGGAAAGTTGCTTCATCACTAAACACAATCTTCGAAACGAAAGATTCATCTGTTTCCATTTGAGCAAGGATAAAATCACAGAAATCGATTCTTTTAATCTTATCAGCTGCAGACAGTGCTTGAACCAATTTCAGACGATAAGGTTTCATAACTAACCTTTTTCGTAGGACTCTCCATACAGTTGATTGTGGAATTTGCAGCTCTCTGCTAGCTCTGCGAGTCGATTTTCCTGGGCTGCGAACAAATGCTTGCTAGACGCGTGCTACATTTTCATCACTCGTTCTCGGCCGTCCAGAACTTTTCCCTTTGCACAAACACCCATTCTCTGTAAACTGTTTATACCAACGTTTAATACACCACCTATCAGGAGGTTTAACACCATACTTCGTTCGAAATGCACGCTGAACAACTGTCGTCGATTCACTTCTGCCGTACTCAATAACACAAAAAGCTTTCTGTTGAGCGGTCGCCATCTTAGCATCAACTGACGCTGACGCCTAGTCAACAGCGCCTCAAGCGAACAAATGTACAACTAAATGAAACTTTATAGCTCCCTTAATTCGCCAACAGATAGTGCTTAGCTTTGCCTATTGTCGTTGCAGAGTTTTAAATTCCTAAAGTTGTGGTATTCTTTTTGAATCACCCTGTACTTCGGACAGCATCGACTGATATGCGAAATGATCAACAATGCCGCCACAAAAATAGATCAAAAAATCACAGACAGCAATTTAACAAGTGACATTATCCATCAATGTGTTACGGAGGTCAAGAATAACCAGACTTAAGTACCGCCATATACACACACCGTATAGTTGTGGAGTACAAAAGGTGATGGAGAAACACCTACGCAAGCTCCAAGCTGCAGGTACAGACATGGCAAATTTAAGAGATTGGTGCAGTCCATCAGCCAGATTTGTAGTAACTAAATGTTGTCGATCGATGATTCAATGTGTTGCAAACACCCAAGGTTGCTCAAATGAATTCATTTGAGTATATCAAAAGCACGTTTGTGAAAACAGTTTTCCTCATCTGTTGTGACGTTGAGGTGAACATAATGTCCACTGTTGGCTTCTGTTGAACTTTTTCTTTAAGTATTTGAAAGTATTTCAAATCTTCATCTATTTTATCAGAGTGACAACTGCTCAACTTATCCTCCAGATTGGATGGTTTCATAGCGTCATTGCTTAAAACTTCATTACATAAAAGGCACACAGGTAATCATTTGTCTGAAAATAATGGAATGAATCCAGACTTTAAATAATCAGCTCTGTACTTCCCACGTTTCTGTTCAGATTTGGCCATATTAAGTATCAGTAATTTGTGTACAATAGTTAAGTTAGTAAGGTTAATATGGTAAGACATAGCAACCAGAATCAGCCCTCTCAACCTCAAATCGTGATTGGCGCTACTCTTCGCCACAGAAGGAACTACGAAAAGAAAATTTGATTCAAATGGTTCAAATGGCTCTAAGCACTATGGGCTTTAACATCTGAGGTCATCAGTCCCCTAGACTTAGAACTACTTAAACCTTACTGACCTAAGGACATGACACAGTTTCATGCCCGAGGCAGGATTCGAACCTGCTACCGTAGCAGCAGCTCGGTTCCGTACCGAAAATTTGATAAAAAAAATAAAAGAAAATAATTGCTTTCCTCCGGCACTCCCAAACAACATGACATTCTTCTTCTTCTTCTTCTTCAGTAGCTCTACAGCCCTTGGTGAGCCTTGGCTTCTTCAACAATCTTCCTCCACACTTCTCGGTTATTTGCTGCTCTTTTCCACCCCTGGATTCCCATATTGCTGATATCCATTATTACCTCATCGATCCATCTTCTTCTAGGTCTCCCTTTTCGCCTAACTGAATGGATCGTACCTTTCATCATTTTCTTTGGAATTCTATCCTCTGCCATTCTCTCCAAGTGTCCTAGCCATCGTATTGGCTGTGATTTAACAAATTTTACTATGTCCCTGCCTTGTATTAACTCCTGTAATTCAGCATTGTAGCGTATTCTCCAGCCTTCTTCCTCCCTTATTGGCCCATAGATTTTGCGTAGTATTTTCCGCTCAATGCTTCTTAGAGCATTTTTATCATGTTCTGTCAACGTCCATACCTCTGAGCCGTATGTGATAACTGGGCGGACTAGGGAATTATATATTAGCAATTTAGTTCTTCTTGTAACAAGGCTACTTTTGAAAAGCTGCATATTTGCAAAGTAAGCTCTGTTTCCTGCTTGTATTCTTTCCCTTATAGCCTTTCCAATACTGTTATCATTTGTTATTAGGGCTCCCAAGTAGTTAAAAGAGGACACTCCATTGAAGCATTTCCCATTGATGTTTAGGTTTTTAGGGGTTCTTCTGGCCTCAGATTGTGACATTACCATATATTTTGTTTTGTTTACATTTACTATGAGGCCAATTTTTAAGGCTTCTGTTTCCATTGCCCGGTATGTTTCTAGGAGTGTATTGGTATTTCTTCCTACTATAGCAATGTCATCAGCGTATGCACATATCTGGCTAGTTTTCATAAATATGGTGCCTCTTTTGTTGATTTTATTTACTGCACTATGCAGGGCGATGTTGAATAGTACAGTGGAGAGACTATCCCCTTGCTTCACACCTTTATTAAAGTCAAAGCTTTCACTTGTTCTGCTAAGGACCTTTACTTTTGCTCTCGTCTCTGTCATTGATTCACTTTAATTTATATGGTATCTACACTGAAGCGCCAAAGAAACTGGTACAGGCATGCGTATTCAAATACAGATATACGACGACGGTTGGCAGTGCCTCTATAAGAGAACAAGTTAATGGCGCAGTTGTTAGATCAGTTACTGCTGCTACAATGGCACGTTGTCAAGATTTAAATGAGTTTGAACGTGATGTTATAGTCGCAGCACGAGCGACAGGACACAGCATTTACGAGGTAGCGATGAAGTGGGGATTATCCCGTACTACCATTTCATGAGTGTACCGTTAATATCAGGAATCCGTTAGAACACCAATCTTCGACATCGCTGCGGCCGGAAAAAGGTCCTACAAGAACGGAACTAACGACGACTGAAGAGAATCGTTCAACGTGACAGAAGTTCAGCCCTTCCGCAAATTGGTGCAGGTTTCAATGCTGGGCTATCCACAAGTGTCAGCGTGCGAACCATTCAATGAAACATCATCGATATGGCCTTTCGGAGCCGAAGGTCCACTTGTGTACCGTTGATGACTGCACGACAGAAAGCTTCACACCTCGCCTGGGCCCCTGAAGACCGACATTGGACTGTTGATGACTGGAAACATGTCGCCTGATCGGACGAGTCTCGTTTCAAGTTGTATGTGTGGGTATGGAGACAACTGTATGAATCCATGGATCCTGCAATGTCAGCAGCGGACTATTCAAGCTCGTGGTTGCTCTGTAATGGTGTGGGGCGTGTACAGTTCGAATAATATGGGATCCGTGATGCGTCTAGATACGGCTCTGACAGGTAACAAGTAAGCTTCCTATCTGATCACCTGCATCCATTCATGTCCATTGTGCATTCCGACGGACTTGGACAATTACAGTAGGACAATGCGACACCCCATATGTCCAGAATTGCTACAGAGTGGCTCCAGAAACACTCTTCTAAGTTTAAACACTTCCTCTGGCCACAAATTTCCCCAGACATTATCGTTATCTAGCATGCCTTGCAACGTGCTGTCCAGAAGAGATCTCCACCCCCTTGTGCTCTTACGGATTCAAGGAGAGCCCTGCAGGATTCATGGTGTCAGTTGCCTACAGCATTGCTTCAGACATTAGTCGAGTCCATGCCACGTCGTGCTGCGGCACTTCTGCGTGCTCTGCGTGCTAGGCAGGTGTACTAGTTTCTTTGTCTCTTCATTGTAACAGCAGTCTGTTAACGAAGAGATGAACGAGGGCACCCTAGTTCTGGATCGACAGAAGTCGGTAGAACTCGATCGACTTCGGTCCGCTCATGGTTTGTGTCTGGCCTCTGCCAGCCTCAGCGACGTAACACGTAAATTAGAGTATGTAACCATTGTGAAGTACTTTTTCTGTCGTGTTATTTTGTGTCAAAAATCAATACATCTCTTGATGTTGACGAAGTGGTTACTGGCCATCACGATCTGCGACAGATGGTCTTTCGACTCCGCAGAGAAGGGCAAGGGGTAGTATTTTACAGAGTGGAACTATAAAAATAATTTATAATGCCACTGATAGTTGTGAGCAGAGGAGCAAAAACAAGTAGTTGATCCACGTTCCCTCTTCGTCGATGAGACGAACGAGAGCAAGCTTCAGCCTTGTGAGAAGGTTTCGAAATTTTGGCTGTGGCATGTCTAAATGGGATTAACTCTCCTGGACCCTCATTTACATCTAATTATTTTTTCGATGATATGATCCCCTCGTAGGTTGGAGTCGACTTCTGAGGGTCGATATGGAAAATTTTGGGAATCACTGGTGTAAGCTCTAGCTCGCGGCTGGTATGTTAATTCATTCGTTCATTCCCTGACAGATAATAGTTGTGGACAACCTTTCCATTGCACAAGCCCTGCCTCCGTCCCAACAGAGAAGTCGACGTATTTACAGTTCCAAGTGTACTTGATTGCTTGACTGCAACCCTATACTCGCGCATTATGTAAATGTGATATACTACAGGAAAGTGGTTCACCGGGGGCCGAACAGCACAATAACCCCGCGTTCGGTGTGGGGCGGTGGTGGGGTGCGTGGACTGCTGTAGCCTGTTGCTTTGGGCCGTAGCTCATGACTGATTGCGGATCTAGTATCATACACGTACCCATTTGCAAAAGTTCTACAAGTCCTTAGTTTTGAGGGTGTTTAATGATGTTGCAGGGAGCAGGGAAAAGAATGTCGTCTTTGCACATATCGCAGTTCTAAATGGATGGAGCATAAACACATCAACTTTCACAAGGTTTCCATTATCATCGTTCACAAAATTTCTTTTAACTGTCATTTAAATGTTGTAATTCCGTTTTCCTTCACTGAATAGGGAGACTGTTTGCCGAAAAAGTACGTAAAAACCTCGTAACTTCGGCTAAAGCCTAGTTTGCACGACGACATTGGGTTGCACCACTCGTTGCGTGGAATGAGTTGCACGCAAGTGGTTTCATAAATGACTAGAAATGGCGACACCAGATACACTTCAGTTTCGTCGTTTTGTGGGTCCCTGGGGCGTGTCTGAAAGGAAAATTTTGGCAGATGCACGTCGCACTAGTTGTGATGGAGTTAAAGCTTGTTACGTGGAATCGCTGCATAAGAAAAAAATAACGAAAGTGTTTCGACTCGTGACTGGATGAAGAAAAGACGTCAGCTCGGTTGCTCGGCATCCTTGCTGAAATAATTTGTAAAGGAGGATGCAAGAAGTTCTTTTCATTATCTTAGAATGTCACCAGAACTGTTTACGTTTCTTAAAAATGGAGTTAATTATGCGATAAGGAACAAAGATGAACGAAGCACTGTCGCCAGAACTGAAATTACATATCATATTGTGTGCATTACAATAGAGAACACTCGGCAAGCTATAAGATACGGTTTTAGTTGGTGATGACGATATTTCATTAACACCTGTAATTATTAACAGTAATAATTATTAACATTAGCAACAATAATTATTCGAAGCAGGCCACATTAAGAACAGAATGGTTTGGAAACTATTCTCCTGAAGATAGATCTGTAGAGTGGCAATATTTCAAAATTCTAACGTATGTGAACGGGGAGCACTGCAGCGGCGTTTTAAATAGATGAATATTGAATAAAGAATGCAGCTTCTTGAATTAGAATAGCCTTCGCTCCTGTCAACAATATTCCTCAACAAAGAGTTGGCCAACTTGAACGATGGGATTTTAGTCTTGTAGACGAGAGCATTGACACAGCTAGAATTATACTTGCTTGTATTTTTCTTAATTCAGTTGTATACGTGCTCCTAACTCAATAAATTTTGCCCTGCAGCTCAGACATTGTCAAACCATCTATGTTATGATCGCACATGATTGTCTCAGCGGCAGCAATATGTTTCTTATTTTTTGAAATCAGCATCACTGAAATCCCACAAACATCTATGCAAAGTATAGATATCCAAAAAGCGAGCATTATTCTCAGTTCCCCACTTCATATTTCAGTTTGGCTACACTCTAGGAACACACATAACCTCAAAATTCATGCATCTAGTGTTTAGCTTCAACAACGAGTTGCGCAGACGCGCGGCGCGCATGCGCAGTGACCAGTAACGTAGTTGCTGTAACCTAGTGTCGTCGTGTAAACTAGGCTTAACACTAGTAACACACATATAATTTCGCCTTACACCTAGTCTGCTCCTACCAATAACAGAGCGTTTTCGATCACGTGCTCAGATCTTGATATTTAATGATTTTTAATTACATAAAAGTAACAGATATTTTGTGAGAATATACAACGTAAATGTTATTTGAATGTTACGATCGATCAGAATAAGAACAATTCGAACAACATTGGAAAATAGCCTAGTGTTTCCTAGTATGTTTATACCTCACAGGCGCATCCAGTAGTAGCGAAAAAAAACCGTTAGCACAAGCTTGGAAAATAAAGGTAGAAGTTAGTGCGTTTACTTCCAAGCAAAAGGAAAAAGCGAATCTTTTGTATGACTAAATTATACCTTTACCTCCAACCTTTTACTTCTATCACAAAAGCAAAAAATTCTAGCGATCTGCTTCATCTGCATTGTCAACACCCTATGTTGACGAAGCGCGGGCATCAGATTTCTCTGTTTTGTTGGCGCAAGACTTCCTTTCTCTGTACTTGCTCTAAGGGAGCAAATATGACTTGTCAGTCAACGGTGTCATCATCCGATTCAGACGAAAGCTCGGTTTGTGCAGAAACTACAATAGCGTTCTTAAGCACGGCTTCAGAAACGTATCATGGATTAGTAGAGAAATCACAATTTACAGAAGCAAAAGGAGGAAACAGAAGCAGCTACTCGTCTACAGCAAGCTCATATGACAGGCCACCATCCGTAAAGAAAGGAAAATGTTTTCTAAAAGCAGCAGAGAAAGATGCTCAGTACCACGAAATTACACTGGCTGATGCTCCTGGAGCAACTGAAATTGGCAAGGATGCAAATGGAAAAAGAAACTATAATAATTAAATTCCTTAGCGCAAAGATTAACTATGAAAAAAGTGCTCAAGAGGAGGAAACTCAAAATAGTATATGGCCCATTGTCTGGTGACAAGGACATGGAGACAATTAAAGTATAGTTGAATGGCTGGTAGTAGGATGTGCAAGAGGCACGAAAAGTTATGGTAAGGGATATCAGCAAATACGTATTGGGGTGGAAATGGATTTACAATGAGTACACACTATTGGAGTTCGATTTGTAATGTTTAAAAGTAAATGCTGCAGAGGAAATCAACGACATGCTACAGTTACTCAAAGAACGAATGTTACGGTTTGGAAGGTCCTTGATATAGACAGTACTTTGGAAGGAGTAGTGTACAACTATTCTCAGTAAGAGAGCATAGTATACCTGATTCGTTGTGGTTGATTTTATTAAAATACGGAGACAAAAACAACTATGTTCTAACCTCGCTGTTGCCCGCACAAAACTGAGTTTATCGTCCGGTTTCGCTCCCCTTGATTTTAATACAGACGAACGGTACGCTTAAGAAGTAGTAAGAGAGACCGTTTACTAGTTGTTATGCCTGTAGCGACCCGAAAATTCTGTTTAATTTACCCTCCAGAACTTCGCATTATATGTGGTACATTTCCATCCTCCTCACCACGCACTCTACACTTAGGGGCTTCCTCCTCTGTACCCATTGTGTGTAGATGTTTCTTAATGTTCCCATGACCACTCGTGAGTTTATGCCGTTTCCTGTTCAAGTTCAGGTTTACAGACCTCATGACACAGGGCTTCGGCATCATTAGCTTGCCACATTTTTGTTTTTGGAAGGTAATCCAATATACTACGTACTGCCTCCTGATGCACCTTGTAAGACGTCTGCTTTGCCGGCGATGGGCGAGGCATGACAGTATCTCTGACCAGAGAGTAGTTTATCGTTAGTTGTTGCTTGTCGCTAGTCTGCGCTTGACTGCGCGAGTGGACAGTAGTAGTCAGTAGCGAGTCGGTAGTAGTCTGGAGTAGTCTGGTGGAGTCGGCATGTGTCGGCGGTGTGCTCTGCTCGCGACCCTGGTCAGGACTCTGGAGGATAAGTATTGTTGTAGAAGGTAAAGAAGCAGCCTTGCGCATATTTAATAATGTATGTTAATTGTAATTTAATCTATTCAGAAAAAATGCCCCAATAATAATTTTTATAATATAAAGTAACTCTTTTAAAGAAAAGCTTTCATTTCAATTTCCAATGCATTATCATTGCTTCCAAGAATTAAAAAAAAAATATACGCCAGCATTGCACGAAGCTGTGTCGAAAAATGACTAATTAAGAGCAGATATAATTGCAGTTTTATTGAGGTAAGAATTTTTGCTTTTGTTATTCAGAATACAGGGCCGAAGGTCAGCGCCGCTGTCCTTATAAATTCATCTGGTTACAAAACTTTTTTCATTATTTTTGGTGTTTAGAAATTTTTTCTGTTTCGAACTTGACATTAAATGAGGAAAGAATTTTGTGGGAATATTAAGTGTGAATGTATTTCTGCACACAGACAATAAATGGGAGCCAATTTTGTTCAGAGGTCACAATATTAAAAATTCATTTTTTTATTATAAATTTTTCTTTGGGCAGGCTACACTTGGCTCATATTTATCATTAACATTTTTTGTGGGGAGGTTACAACCTACGTAGATTTGATTTTACCATCGCCTTAGTGGTGTTTAAGACATGTTCCAGTCCAATAAATGGAGTCGTCGCGCCTGTCCTGGTGAGCTGATTACCTTTTTCATTGTCACTAATTCTTGTGTGACCAGGGACCCACACCACGTTTGCCCTGTTGCTCTTCCTTAGTCTCCGAAGAGCAATGATTTCTGATCTCGTTGCAGTGGTTTATAAGAGATTTCAGTCAGCTTGGTGTCTGAATAAACAAAGATGCTACAATCCTTCTAGCACCAACGCCAATACTCCTCCACGCACACCGTGATCTTTCCGCCTGGAATACTGTGGCTAGCTTTCCTAGAGAGACCGCTCTCTCTAGTCTAGGCTGCACCCCGCATACTCCGGCCCCAGCGCCTTCATCTGTTTACGACCCGTCAGTAAACCAGACTTCTGAACGGTGTCATCGTTCATTCATCCACTTCCCTTCTTCCATTTGTTACACTGAAAGGTTTATTGAAGAAGCTGGAAGTTATTGTTTGGTCAGCCGGCTTTTCCCCAACCATTCCTATATCTACCACACTCTCTATTTTGGTGCGAGATTCTGGATATCCTAAAGATACCTATTTGTCTCCAGTTGTTAGGTTGTATACCCGAGCCGCTGCCTCCATTGTAACCCAGAGGTGTAATGGGGGCATGTCCAGCATGGTCTCCATCCCAGCAGTGGATGTGCTGTTAATTCCTCCTGTTATGGCTAAGCAGGCGAGTCTCTGCACCCTGCCAAACTCCTTAGCAGCCTTCTTCTGTTCTGCTTTATTTCACCGTACTGTAGCCCCACAAATTATCATAGGTCTTATCAGAGTGGTATATACCCAGTACATACTCTTTGAGTTTAGACACTAGTTTCTACTACAGACCCTTCTAGGGATCATAAGAGCACTATTGGCCTTGGAATATATATGATTTGGGAAGTCCTTCATATAAATAGTACTGCGGACGGAGGAGTGTATAGCTGCTCACAATGCGAGGACATAGTACATCTAATTCGTTGTGGATGATAATAAACTATCGCCAGTTTCCTTAAATATAAATTGAGTGTGCGAACTAATACGAATGTAACCATTGTCCGTGAGAGTTTAATTTCTATTCCATACGATGTCGTCGTCGTCCCCCCCCCCCCCCCCCCCCAATAAGGTGTTATATGTATATTGGATTTCCATAATCTGCTACGTTACAGCGATCCATCAGCCGCCGCTTAGCTTTAAAAGTTGTCCCCATTCCATGGCGCGACTGACTTTCGGCTAACAAGGCTCAAATGTCTCTGAACACTATCGGACATCTGAGGTCATCAGTCCCCTAGAACTCAGAACTACTTAAACCTAACTAACCTAAGGACATCACAGACATCCATGCCCGAGGCAGGATTGGAACCTGCGACCGTAGCGGTCGCGCGGTTCCAGACTGAAGGGCCTAGAACCGCTCGGTCACAGTGGCCGGCGCCTAACAAGGACTTTGCGTAGCTGAGAGATAACTACTGCACAGATACCGCGCTTAACGTTATTATCTTCGACCTGAGTGTCAAATCGTCTGAAGTTTCATGAAAATTACTGAGCAGGTCTGAAAGTTTGTACATAAGTTTAATAAACACAACAGATACACATAACAGAGACTTCAATCATCAATAATATGTTCTTCTTAACTATTTATAACAGTGTGTCAACGCTGGGGTAACTTTTCCATTCCGCAACTGTAGAACTCACGTGGTTTTGGGGCGAAGAACTCGCCGAGTCACGTTCGGAACGCATTTTCATCCGGAAAGAAAGTTCCTTGACAGAGAGCGGAAAAGGTGTTCATCAGGCGAATGTGCGGAAGGCTTCTAAACCAAACTTCAATTCAGTTCTTTTTTTTTTCTATTTCTCACTTTCGCAGAATATGGGCGTGTGTCATGGTGGAGTAGCATCACGTCACGCATTCTTCCGGGTCACAGTTTTAGGAGTGCGTCTGCAAAACGTCACAGTTGTTGACAACAAATGTCGACAGTGTTTGTTACACCTCGGGGAAGCAATTCGTAGTACACCACACCGTCACTGTTCCAACAGATGAATAATATCTTTTGTGGTTGCACTCAGGTCTTTGTACAGCGAGTTGCAGCTTTGTTTGAGCTGAATCATTACTTTCTTTCCCTTATGTCAGCATAAAGACACCATTTCTCCTCGTCAGTAACGATACAGGATAGGAATGGTCGGTATTGTTCACGAACCAATTGAATACGAGTAAGCAGAGATGCACATGTGGTCAGAAGCTGATTTTTGTTATTTTGGCTTTGAGCATGCGGTACACATACACTCGGTTTTTGAACGTTCACCAATGCAAGCAAATGTCGTCAGATGGAGTGATCACACTTCATAATATTTCCCAATTCTCGTGTGTTTTGACGGGAATCATTGTGGATTAATGGTTTTAAACGATCTTCATCTCCCCGAAGGTCTTCCTGAACGTGGAGAGTCACTAATGTCAAAATGGCCCTCGTCAAAAGGAGAGAACCACTTTTTTGCCGTGCTCTGTCCGTTGGCGTTATCCCAGTACACGGGGCATATGTTTTTGTCTGCCACCGCTGTTGTCACCTCTCTACTGAACTTAAACAGAAGGATATGTTAGAAATGTTCCCATTTCTCCACGTGGCACTCCGTTTCCTAGCCTCCACAGCTCCACTCACTATCTCCAAATGACAAAATGGCAATATGTAAACGCAAACAGCAACAGTAAACTACAAATAAAAAATTACTATCGATAAATAAACCCATAGCAACCTGAATACCAATGTGCAAAACGAAAACGCTACCAATTCATGCACCAACCTAATAATTGATTAATAGACGTAGTCTCTATCCTAAGGAGAAAACTGCACAACGGATATTTCATTGGTGAACTACTGAACGACCGATCAGATTTTACACTTTTCTAAACATTTCAAATGATTATGTCTCATGGGTACATTTGGATAGAAATTGCAGGAGAAGGAAAGACGTGCTGGCATGCTCGTTGTGGTAAAGTTTAAGGAACCCTGGAGTTGCATTATGAGCATTTGCTTAACAGATCTTGTGTACTCCTGAAACTGTATTTACATGGAACACACATAAAAATACTAATCCTGTGGTTCCGTATGAGCAAACTATGATAACGTACTGGCCGTTATTACTCAGCAAGGATTTATGCTCTAAAGAAACACAACATAGACGATAAGTTACTCACACACAAAGCTTCGAAGTACACCTCTTTCTAACAACAAACGAATCATAAAAAACCAGCTCGTGACTTGCAGCGAAATGAAACGTGAGAGTTAACTGGGCACCCAATGCATGAGGCGAATCGTGTCCAATTAAAGGGGGGATTCGGTTCCATCTGAATTTAATAAAACGATACCGAACTCATCTCTGACGAGTATCCTTGTTCCCAACGATTGAGTTTACTCGTTATCGAGAGCCCTGGAAAACATCGAGCAAACTCCCACCCATAAATCACTGTTCACGTGTCTACAGAAACAGCACGTCATGCTTACTTGACCACGAGAAGCGTCTGCTTGCTGCGACTGTCCATGCCCCAGTAGGTCCCGTCCAAAATCTAAGCCGCCTCGCATCCGCGTACAGAGGGCGACAAACTTGGTGGAGACGCACTGACCTATCACAACTATGAGTTTGCCAGTAAGAGCGGATGTCTCCTCCAGTCAGAAGACGGGAGAGGAATAGCTGGTTCTTTCGTCCGAAGATTTTGCACTCCGTTCAACGGTTGAATTTTTGAAGACGGCGTCCCACCGCTTGGATTCGAGAGAGACGATCATGTAGCCACACGTCTAAGGTCACGAAGTTCTGTGTGGTGACTATAGTCGTAAGACTACCTCAGACTACAATAAGTAAGCGTAGACTACGCAGTTTTCCTAGTAGCTTTGGTCAGTGAGGATTTATGAAGGACTGGGTAACCTATGAAACATCATTGTTCTATATAGCTATCATCTTGCCTGTTACTTAAAAATGAACAGTTTTTTTAACATAACTGAAATTGTCAATATTTTATTCAGGTTTTATTCGTAAGTTGTTGATTTGTAACGCCAAACAGAGGGACGTTGCAGTAAAAGTAAGGAACACTATTTTCTTAGCAAAAAGGCAAAATTAAGAAAAAGAACAAAACAAAATAATATCAAACGTCACTTCAATACTTCGTCAAACTTACATAAAACATTTTTCTGTTATTCATAAAGAACTTTTGCATTTATCAATAATTAACATTTATATTATTATACATGTGATATATTACAAAAATATATAGCCCACATCCGTCCGAATATTCATTAGAGTAGCGTGCAAAAATTGGAAGTAAGTCGGTCAATAACTTATCGAGGTTTGTGGTAACAACGCTTCCTCCTTTGTATGTTCCATACGAATGGCTTATTTCAATAGTGGTACAAGTCCATTTTTGTTCATTGTGAGATACAGAGTCCTAAAGTTAAATGATCGCTGAAAAATCTGCAGTTGAGATACCAGATATATCCAAGCATATGGCTTCTTGGTAGAGATGAACCTTTCTTTCTGTTTGTTTGGATTATAAATTGCAGAAGCATTATAGACAGAAAAGTGGAGGTAATGGACTTGTACCACTATTGAAATAAGCCCTTCATATATACCTATATATTACAAAAGTAACAGCCCATCTCACTATGTCCGTGAGAACGTTTGTTAGACTATAAATCGGTCAAGAACTTTTGGATATTTGTGGTAACTACATTTCCCCTTTGTATACCACGTATACATGTATGTATTATATACATTACCCCGTGAGGAGTTGCTGGTCCCCTAACGGGCGCCTCCCCAGGTGGCGGATAGGGGAATGCTCGCCAGATACGGTGGGTACCAGGGAAATCAAATACCCGGGGTGGACTAAAACCAGTGAAGAGGAAGACAACGGCTCGGATGCCGGAAGAGAATGTTTTTATAGAACGCCAACGGCGGAAGAGACGGAAGGCATCTCTACGGGGCAGGCGCAGCTCAGAGACTGGGAAAGACAATCTGCCTAGGAAATGGTAATCCAAATTATTACTCAGTGAGCTTGGAAGCTGTGAGGTGGCAGCTCCATCACCAAGCTTAACCTGCGCAGCGCTCGTGACGCGGCCAGGGGATTCTGTACCTACTACCTCACATCAACGATTTGCCTCTGATAAAGGATACAAAGGAAACGGACATAGGCTATGGAACAGCAATACGAGGGATGGAAACAGGAAACACTGCTTCACATTTGGGACATGGAACTTTCGTAGTCTTAATAAACCAGCTGCGGCAGTGACTATGATATCTGAATTAATAACACACTAGACAGACATTGTAGATCTACAGGAAGTTAGGTGGCTTGGAGAGGGATACAAGCGGAGGATAATAGTGACATTTTTAACGGGTGAGATGAAAAATATCATGAATTTGGTACTGGTTTTGCTGTTAAGAAAAGGATTATTAATGGGGTTAAGGAATTCCATCCCATTAACAAAAGAATGTCTTACATAACAATCAAACACCAGTGGTACGATATAACATTCATAAATGTCCATGCACTGACTGAAGATTCAACTAAGGATGAGAAAGATGAGTACTATGAAGAATTAGAGAGAGTAGTCGAAAGTATTCCAACAAGAAATATGAGAATTATCTTAGGGGACTTAAATGGCTCCCATTCTCTCCCTTGGACATTCCTTGATATTTCTTTCCTTACCTAGTCTACCAATACTGCCGGTAATCGAACCATTTACTAAGTCATTTACGTGGTGTAACAAAAGCACCGAACCGTAGTTTTGGTAGAGCGCAATTCTGTTGGTGACACAGTGTCACGTCAGAGCGTCGCCACCGCAGCTGGCTTCGAAAATAATAAATAGGTAAAGGAATATGTTCATCCCCACAATAGGAAAACATAGCAAGCACTCGACCGCAAACGAAAATGGCTTAAAAATGAGCAACCTTGCACTGTCAAAGAGTATGATAATTTGCTCGACGATGTTCCCTCACAAACAAATACACAAAGGTACATGGTGCTCTCCAGATGGCAAAACAGTAAATCAGATTGACCATGTTATGACAGATCAACGTTGCACTTCATTTATAAGAGATGTCAGAAAGTACAGATGAGCTGAAATTGGCTCAGATCATTTCCTAGTGACAGGAAAGATGAAAATCAAGATGATTTGGAATCAACAACCAAAAGCCATAGCAAAACGTAACTAAGACATCGAACCATTGAAATGACTGGCTGTTAAAGAAACCTATGCGATTGAAATAAATAACCGATTTACAAAATTGCAAGAAACTCAGGTGGAAGTGTCGAGACGGCTTGCGAAAGAATAAACACTGTAGTAATAGATACAGCAGAAAAAACACTGGGGAGGAAAAAGAAAACGAAGAAACAGAAATGGTTCAACGAAAAGTGTCAGAGAGCAGTGGAAAAGAGGAAAGAAGCCAGGATGCTGTGGCTGCATAATAAGGAGAATGAGGACAGGAGAGAGACCTTCAAGGCGGTTATAAGAGAAACAGCAAGAGTTCTACGAACAAAGAAAAGGAAATATCTAACTGGAGTCCTAGAATGTATAGAAGTGGAAAGCAGGAATGGAAACTCAAAGACGTTGTTTCAGTACACAAAGAAAAGTAAGAGAGGATATCAAAGTGAAAACCTACTCATAAAAGATAAAAATGAAAATATACTAACACAGCTGGAAAATATCCTAGAAAGATGGAAAGAATATTTCTCAGAAATGTTAAATTGCACTGATCCGCACATAACCTTCAATTACGCAATGTCTGAGAGTGAAAGCATTAATAATGACGAATGTAGAATCACAGAACAGGAAGTGATCCACACCATTCAAAAGCTGAAAAACAACAAGGCAACTGGCGATGACCAGATATCAGCAGAAATGTTAAAAAAGGGCGGAAGCAAACTACACAAAGAAATTTATAACCTTATCACAATGATATGGAAAACTGAAACACTGCCTGGAGATTGGATAACAGCAATAATTTATCCCATACACAAGAAAGGAAACAGAATTGAATGTGGAAATTACAGAGGAATCAGTTTGCTGAACATAATATACAAAATCCTGTCAATGACCATTCTGCAAAAACTTAAACTTTACGCATAAAACATTATTCAAGATAACCAGACTGGATTTCGAACAACCCGTTCCACAACTGACAATTTGTTTACTATACAATGGATCTTTGATAAATACTGAGAATTTGACAAAAACATCCACTGTCCTTTCATTAACTCCTAGCATCCACAAAAGTAGCCTCTACATCACGTTACAAGAATTTATTATACCCAGTGAAATCATTAGAATGATACAACTGTGTATGGATGGCTCCCAGGCAGCAGTGAAGTTCAGAAGATCCAAATCCTCCACCTTCCCAATTAAAACAGGCTTACAAGGAGACGCTCTTTCATGTGTCCTCTGCAAGCTTGTATTAGAGAAAGTGGTTCAGGAGAATAATTTACATCTGTACAATGGTCTCCGATTTGAACACAGTGAAGTAAAAGTCCTGGCTTATGCAGATAATGTTGCTGAATGAAACTGAAGAAGAACTGAAAGACATGTACAGATCTCTCCGGCACAATGACACCAAAATGGGGCTTTTGGTTAACCAAGAGAAAACAGAATATATGGAAATAGGTCGAGTCATAAACCCTAATCCTTACTTTGAAACTGACCAACATTCTAAATTCAGAAACGTTTTGCAGTTTAAATACCTTGGATCACATTTCAACTGTAAAAGTATCATAACAATGAACATAAATGAAAGAACAGCCTCAGGGTCAAGATGTCTGTAGTCACTAAGCAACCCACTCAAAAGTAAAGCTTTGTCAATCATCACAAAGATGAAGATATACAACACTATCATCTGCCCCATAGTACTATAAGATTCAGAAAGCTGAACGCTTACAAAGAATGAAAGAGGAAACCTGAATGTTATCGAAAGAAAAGCAATGATAAAAATCTGGGGACCTGTGCTGGAGAATGGCGTGTTGAGAATTCGAAAGAACAATGAAATTTGTCAGTTAATGAAGCAACCTGCTATATTCCAGAAATTAAAAAGTGGGAGGCTGCAATGGGCTGGACATGTGGCTAAAATAGAAAACAACAGAATCAGCAAGGAAGCATTAGAAGGCACTTTCCAGGCAACAAGACCATTTGTCCGACCTCGTACAAGGTGGAAAGATGACATAGAGAAGGACATCGCGGGATTTGGAGTTTCCGCAGGGTGGAGGGAGGCTGCGGGAGACAGAAGGCGGTGGAAGCAGATCGTAGATGCAGCGCGTGGTCTACAGGGCCTGTGATCGCTGAGAAGAAGGAGAAGACAGATATTACAAAAATATGTAGCCTGTATCTGTCCGAAACTTCACTAGAGTATCGCGTAAAAATGGAAAGTAAACCGGTCGAAAGCTTTTCGGGATTCGGCAACAACGTTTCCCCTGCATTGGAAATGTATTTATACATTGAAAATATGTAAAACAGCCAAACTGACCTTTTTTGTTACCAAAGCATGTGACAGCAGAACTGTCAAACCGAACGCAATATTTATTTTTTGTACCAAAAATACCATTACTACAAATACAAAAATCAATCAGATTTGTCGAGCCGTTCTTAAGTGATGATATTTCATAAATTCAGCTATTGATGTTATTTTCCGACTTTTTTATTACTTACGAAATGCACTTTATGTTCTGCAATCATACAAAATACACCTTGGTTGTTTCAAAAATTTCCTAACGTGAAAATCTTGTCCTGACAATAACGAACACAACAAAAAAATCAACCAAATATGTCAAGTCATTCTCAGGTGATGATCTTTCATACATGCAACGATTGATTTTTGTTTATATAGATAACAGAAAACTCTTATCTTTGATCATGATGAAGGACGTTCTACTGAGTGCAAAATAATAACAATAATTATATACATTTTTTATGTTTGTACATGTCAATTCTGCTTGCATCAAAAGTAATTGCCTTGGTTACATAAATGCACGTGATCAATTAATTTTTGTTACTTATGAAATGCAAATTATATTCTGTAATCATATAAAATACACACCGGACCAACGCCAAATGACGTCCGGTTCTAATAATGTGCAAAACAAACAATCAAATAGACAATAAAACAAAGGATGCATGCACCGACTGAAGATTCAACTGAGGATGAGAAAGATGAGTACTATGAAGAATTAGAGAGAGTAGTCGGAAGTATTTCAACAAGAAATATGAGACTTATCTTAGGGGACTTTAATGGCTCCCATTTTCTCCTTTACACATTCATTTATATTTCTTTCCTTACCAGTTCTACCGATACTGCTGGTAATCCTAACATTTACTACGTCATTTACGTGGTGTAACAAAAGCACCGAACCGTCATTTTGGTAGAGCGCAATTCTCATGGTGACAGTGTCACGTCAGAGCGTCGCTTCGAAAATAATATTCAGCAGCATTCACAGGCTGCTAACTGAATTTGCCTAGTTGCATGTGTACTTAATTACACCCACATTCATTCAAAACGAATGATCATCCACGGTCGGTATGCGTTGTTACCGATACATGCTGCCCTGACTATCAATTGTGATTAAGATGACAATAAACACACACAGTTTGGGTACCCTGTATGTTCTTTCTCCCTGACATGTAAAATATGAGCATGAAAGATATGAGCAAAAGCAGGCGGCAAAAGGATACTCTGCCGAAGTTGATAGAGCTAGCAGCCATACCGGATACAGCTTCAGAGCTTGCAGATTTATTCGCCTACTTCATGCTTCCTGAGGTAGGCGCAGCTTACTTGCATACAGCTTTGATTACAGATACATTAACACTAGAAGTTAACCAAAAATAATGAGTCACATGTGCATTCAGAGAGTAACAAGAATTTATGGTTTGAATCAGTATACAGACTAAAAGACTCCTCTCTCATATTTAATTAAACAGATCATTTCAGACACATTCTCACGGATTAAAGAACTGGAACAGTTGTTATATTTACTTAGTGGTTCTGTTTTTTGGGTGTCTGAAACTATAGTTGTAGATCAGGGCCCGTCAGATCCTTTAGAGACGATGTGAATGATAAAGTCCAAAGTCTACTCCAATGCCAAATTTGTTGTAGTTGTCTGAATGCTAATGACTATCGCTATGTAGCCAGTAATGAATAAATTTACAATGACAGCAACAACAGTAAATGAAAATGCTACTATGAAAATTTTACAGATGTCATTATTGTGTAAAGCAAAGATAAATAGCGGGGCAAACATCAGTAAGGAAGCAAAATAAAAACACGTTTCAATCTCGCAGAGTAATTAGACAGCAAGGATGCTCACATACAGCTGAATAAATTACTTATATCCTGTTGACTGCCATTTGTAGATTTTGTAGGATAAAGGACTCTTCCTAAGTCGGTATCATCATAGGCGGCTTGGTTTGCGTCTGAATGCTTTTGGTAAGAATCTACTTGATCGTCTTATTCCCAGAAACTTTCAGTCTTGCCAAAGCAGTATCCGTCCTGTCCCATTGAGTGTCACAGTTATTGATTTTTTTAAAAATTCTTCTAAAAGACAAAGTTGAAAAACAAGCATAGTTACAGTTGAAACGCCTACCTGCCAAACAAAATTTTGCAATTCGGAGAAAATCATAACATCATTTGCTTGGTACCTTGCAGAACTTCCTTAAATGAAATGTGTGAACTTCTAATATCGATACAGAAAAACTGGCAGGGTTGTTAGCGAAATCTATAAGGGGGGAACACTAGTATTCATGGATGTACCTCTTTTTTACGCTAATATCAGTGTCCAATGAGAAGTTCAGGCAGGCAGGTGCTAAAGAGGTCCAAAACTCACAAAATTCTCACAACAGGAAAGTAAATAATAATGTTACCATATTTAACCAAAATATTGGTGGATTAAAGAAAAAAGTAGATTATCAGAAAAGTAAAGTAAAAAATAATGTTACCATTTTTCACCAAAATATTCCGGGATTGAAGAATAAAGTAGATGAGCTCCTGGTTTGTTTAGATGACATTGACTCTAATAATGTAATAGATATACTATGCCTGTCTGAGCATCACATTGTATCTCATATGGAAAAGGTAAATATCAGTGGTTATAAACTAGCTGCACATATGAGTAGAGAGAATAAGGTGGGAGGAGGAGTTGCCACATATGTCAAAAGTTATCACTGTGTAGAAAGCTTAGATACAAAAAAGTTTTGTCTAGAGCAACATATAGAAGCATGTGCCTGTCAACTTAAACTGAAGGAGGGCTCTTTTCTAATTGTAACAGTGTATAGGTCCCCTTCAGGAAACTTTCATTTATTCCTGGAAAACTTGGATGCCTTGTTGTGCTATCTGTCAGATAGGGGAAAGCAAATTATTGTTTGTGGGGACTTCAACGTTGATTCATTGAAAGAGTGTAATAGGAAGAATGACCTGGAAGTCTTGCTTGGTTCTTTCAATTTGACATCTGTCATTCATTTTCTACTCGGGTAGTAAAGAACAGCAGCACATTGATAGATAACACTTTTATAGACCAAGATAGGTTTAAAAACATAAACTCTTGTCCTGTTGAGAATGGGCTTTCTGATCATGATGCTCAGCTAGTTACAGTATATGGCATAGCTCCATTCAGTAATTCAAAACTACCCTCCAAAGTTGTGCATTCAATTAATGACTCAACAATTAGAAACTTCAGAGAAAATCTTCAGCAGTTAGACTGGGATGAGGTGTACAAAGAACCTGATGCTAATTTAAAATATAATTTATTTCATGATACACTTGTAAGAGAATTTGAAAACTGTTTCCTCAAGAAAGTAGTTAAATCTAATTATAAGAAACTATGCAAAAAACCTTGGCTTACTAAAGGAAAAAAACTATCTTGTAACCACAAAAGGGAACTGTATCTAACAACAAGAAAGAGTAATGAGCCAGGAACAGCCAAATATTATCAAAACTGCTGTGCTACAGTAAGAAAGGTTATTAAAAAGTCCAGAAGCATGTGCATCATGTCTGAGATTAATACCTCTGATAACAAAATCAAAACAATTTGGAATATTATTACAAGGGAGACAGAACAACCATGAGTACAGGATGACGGCATCACCATCAAAGCGAATGGAAACTTGATAAACAACAAGCTGGAAGTCGAAAACATTTCGAATAATCATTTCCTAAATGTTGTAGAGAAAATAGGATCTAAAAGTTCATTAGAAGAAGCAAGGCAGTTAATGGAAGAGGCCTTACCCACGCCATTTGATACAATTGAAATTCCACCCACCTCTCCATCTGAAATTAGGAAGATAATAAACTCTCTGAAGAATAAAAGCTCACATGGGATTGATGGCATTTCCAGCCCGATAATAAAAGCTTGTTCCCAAGAAATAAGTGGGATTCTTAGCCACATATGTAATAGCTCTCTGAAGCAGGGTATTTTCCCAGATAGACTGAAGTATGCCATTGTTATACCACTGCATAAAAAAGAGGATACGTCTGATGTCAACAATTACCGCCCAATCTCTCTTCTGACTGCCTTATCCAAAATTCTTGAAAAAGTAATGTATTGTAGAGTAGCTTCACACCTTTGTAAAAATAAAGTTTCAACAAAATGTCAGTTTGGTTTCCAGAAAGGTTTTTGACAGAAAATGCTATATATACTTTCACTAATGATATATTAAATACTCTTAGTAACCGGAAGTCACCTGTTGGGATTTTTTGTGGTCTCTCAAAGGCTTTTGATTGTGTAAATCATGGAATACTTGTAGATAAGCTCAAGTATTGTGGTATGAATGGGACAGTGCTCAAATGTTTTAAGTCATACCTAACTGGAAGAGTGCAGAAAGTTGAAATGAACAGTTCACATCATATGCAAAAAACTGGTGATTTCTCAAACTGGGGAAAAAATCAAGAATGGGGTGCCGCAAGGTTCGGTCTTGGGTCCTCTGCTGTTCTTAATATATATTAATGACTTGCCATTCTATATTCACGAAGATGCAAAGCTGGTACTTTTTGCCGATGATATAAGTATAGCTATCACACCTGACAGACAAGAATTAACTGGTGAAATTGTAAACGATGTTTTCAGAAAATCATTAAGTGGTTCTCTGTAAATGGGCTCTCATTAAACTTTGAAAAAACACATTGTATACAGTTCCACACAGTAAATGGAATGACCCCATTAATAAATATAGACTTCGATCAGAAATTGGTAGCTAAGGTAGAATATTCAAAATTTCTAGGTGTATGCATTGATGAGGGGTTGAACTCGAAAAGACACACTGAGGATCTGCTGAAACGTTTGAGTTATGCTACTTATGCTATTAGGGTCATTGCAAATTTTAGCGATATACATCTGAGTAAATTAGCTTACCCTGCCTATTTTCATTCTCTGCTTTCGTATGGCATCATATTCTGGGGTAACTCATCATTGAGTAAAAGAGTGTTCATTGCACAAAAGCGTGTAATCAGAATAATTGCTGGAGCTCATCCAAGATCATCCTGCAGACACTTATTTAAAGAACTGGAAATCTTCACTGTAGCTTCACAATATATATATTCACTTATGAAATTTGTTATTAACAATCCGAACGAATTCAAAAGTAATAGCAGTGTACTGGGCTACAACACTAGGAGAAAGGATGATCTTCACTACTCAAGGTTAAATCTAAGTTTGGCTCAGAAGGGGGTAAACTATGCTGCCACAAAAGTCTTTGGTCACTTACCTAATAGCATCAAAAGTCTGACAGAGAGCAATATGGCATTTAAAAGGAAATTATATATGTTATTGAGTGTCACGTAATATTTTATCTAATGTAATATCTTGTACAGACACCTTTTATTAACCTGACACGTTCCACATCATTACAAAGTGTCGTATTCCTGATCTATGGAACAAGTACTAATCTAATCTAATCTAAGAGCAGGTGGAACGTCAACAGATGTGTTGTGTAATGTAACAGACACATCTTTATCGAAACGTCCGAGTGTCATACTTAAGTTCCAGCAAAGGGAAAAATGGAGAGGAATTAAGTTCAAATGGCTCTAAGCACTATGGGATTTAACATCTGAGGTTATCAGTCCTCTAGACTTAGAATTACTTAAACCTAACTAACCTAAGGACATCACACACATCCATGCCCGAGGTGGGATTCGAACCTGCGACCGTAGCAGCAGCGCGGTTCCGGACTGAAGTGCCTAGAACCTCACGGCCACAGCGGCTGGCTAGGAATTAAATGCCAGTCCTTTGGAGTATATGGAACATTGTATCGAAAAGTTCTACAATAATAGCGAATCAGGAAATACACTAATTAGTAGTAATTACACTTGAAGGGCCGCCAACAAGAAATATCTAAAGCTTAATAAAGCAGCTAGAGTTAGTTCTGGAAGATCATGCAGACTTACCCAGCGAGGGTAGAAGAACATAGTGCGAAATATTGACAATTTGTTTTAGACCATTTATTTACATTAGTTTACGTGATGATGGTTTATCTGATCGTTACGATCAAACGTTAATAATTAGATATGCTAACATAATCGGTGGTGAACGAAAAGTACGACATACAGGACGTTTATAGTTTCGCTTCTTGAGAGGGTCCGCATGAAAAATGAGTAATCTTAGGACAATGAAAGTGCTTGGAAACATTTTTAAGGACATTCGAAAGAGAAATAACAAACCATTGAAAGAAACACATTTTAAATTCCACATGAGAGGGTAACATTTGTTAATTATATATCACGTTCACATTTCAGGTTACAAACGCCGTTCAGTGTGACGATCATCTGCACCGACGACAGCATGGAGCTACACTAGCGATGCCTTTTCAGAACTGTTCACAGCACTTTTAGAACGGTGGACCACGGAATGTTCAGCTGTCGTCACACGCCTTATGCACTGATTGAAGATCGCACATTGCATCCAGCATTCTCAGTCCTGGCAACAGTAACTTCTTCAACGACTTGTGGAACAATTCCCAAATCGCCAGTTGATTCGGAATTCCGAATCGTGTTCTTCAGCCCTGGTGCGGAAAGATGGCCTACAGTTGACTATCGTCATTCAGCGGTTCCTGCACCATGCACAACTACTCTCCATCAGTACGGTTGTAAGTCTGAAGCTGACCAAGTAATGATCGAAACTGGTCACTTATTAATAAATGTGCTTTGCTATCTAGACTGTTTTATAATTGATTTCAAATACTACACTACTGGTCATTAAAATTGCTACAACAAGAAAAAATGCAGATGATAAACGGGTATTCATTGGACAAATATATTATACTAGAACTGACACGTGATTAATTTTGACGCAAGTTGGGTGCATGGAGCCTGACAAATCAGTACCCAGAACAACTACCTCTGGCCATAATAACGGCCTTGATATGCCTGGGCATTGAGTCAAACAGAGCTTGGATGGCGTCTACAGGTACAGCTGCCCGTGCAGCCTCAACACGATACCACTGTTCATGAAGAGTAGTGACTGGCGTATTGTGACGAGCCAGTTGCTCGGTCGCCATTGACCAGATGTTTTGAATTGGTGAGAAATCTGGAGAATGTGGCCAGGGCAGCAGTCGAACATTTTATGTATCGAGAAAGGCCCGTACAGGACTTGCAACATGCGGTCGTGCATTATCCTGCAGAAATGTAGAGTTTCGCATGGATCGAATGAAGGGTAGCGTCTCGGGTCGTAACACATCTGAAATGTAACGTCCACTGTTCAAAGTGCCGTCAATGCGAACAAGAGGTGACCGAGAAGTGTAACCAGTGGCACCCCATACCATCACGCTGGGTGATACGCCAGTACGGCGATGACGAATACACGCTTCCAGTGTGTGTTGACCGTCGCCAAACACGGATGCGACCATCGACCATCATGATGCTGTAAACAGAACCTGGATTCATCCGAAAAAATGACGTTTTGCCATTCGTACACCCACGTTCGTCGCTGAGTACACCATCGCAGACGCTCCTGTCTGTGATGCAGCCTCAAGGGTAACCGCAGCCATGGTCTCCGAGCTGATAGTCCATGCTGCTGCAAACATCGTCGAACTGTTCGTGCAGATGGTTGTTGACTTGCAAAAGTCCCCATCTGTTGACTCAGGGGTAGAGACGTGGCTACACGATCCGTTACAGCCATGCGGATAAGATGCCTGTCATCTCGACCGCTAGTGATACGAGGCCGTTGGGATCCAGCACGGCGTTCCGTATTACTCTCCTGAACCCACCGATTCCATATTCTGCTAACAGTCATTGGATCTCGACCAACGCGAGCAGCAATGTCGCGATACGCTAAACCGCAATCGCGATAGGCTACAATTCGACCTTCATCAAAGTCGGAAACGTGATGGTACGCATTTCTCCTCCTTACACGAGGCATGACAACAACGTTTCTCCAGGCAACGCCGGTCAACTGCTGTTTGTGTATGAGAAATCGGGCGGAAACTTTCCTCATTTCAGCACGTTGTAGGTGTCGCCACCGTCGCCAACCTTGTGTGAATGCTCTGAAAAGCTAATCATTTGCATATCACAGCATCTTCTTCCTGTTGGTTAAATTTCGCGTCTGTAGCACGTCATATTCGTGGTGTAGCAATTTTAGTGGCCAGTAGAGTACATTGTGATCGTTGATTTCCTCCAACAATGTTTTCAAAATAACTATTACTGTTGTTTAGATAAAATAGCTTTACGAGTAAAGTTGTACTCACCTCGTGCAGACCCATGTTGACAGTCTGCAACTGTAATACACACTGATGCTTGTGCTTCAACCCTACGTCACCAAACGAGTGACTGAGGGAGGTGGCGCAGTGGTTAGCGCACTGGACTCGCATTCGGGAGGACGACGGTTCACTTCCGCTTCCAGCCATCCCGATTTAGGTTTTCCGTGATGTCCCTATATCGCTCCAGGCAAATGCCCGGATGGTTCCCTGAAAGGGTAAGCCCGGCTTCCTTCCCCGTCCTTCCCCAATCCGATGAGACCGAAGACCTCACTGTTTGGTCTCTTCCCCCAAACAACCCAATCCGACCCCAACCAAACGAGTCCGGCACCTTATTGCAAGTAGTGGCATCAACACAAATACACTGCAGCGCACAGTTTGAACACCAGTCCTACAAAGTTCGATATCCATGCGGTTTTCCGTCTACATGGGCTCAGGTAACGGAAGTTTAATTACAACCACCCTGAATTTCCAATTTTCTCCCATTCACGTGTGTTTCTGGCACCCTGTATTCTGATGAAGTTCGTTTTCTCCTGTAATCCCATTTTTGCTGCCAAATCCTTCTTTGAACTGCATCATATGAAATAAAGAAGCGAAAACAGTCCAAGAGAATATTATTTAACATTCAGGTTTTGACTAAGCACTCCTGAAAAATAAATTGTCATCGTTAAAATATATAGCGCCGGAAAAAATTAAAACACCCTTTTACAAATATCCAATTAACTCAAGATTTACTGTCGCTACAGTGCATACGGAGTACATGAAATTATTAGACTTACAGGTCAATAGTAATAGCAGAAGCGCTTCTGATGTACCAGTAATTGACCTATGCTGAAACGTCTATCTTAGTACGTGGTGTAGCCTCCACGGGAGGCAAAGCAGGCGCTGACTCATGCAGTACAGATGGCGAAAGCTGTCCCGGATAACGTTGTGCCACGCCTGCTCGACCTGTTCACGTAATTCTGTAAAAGATGTTGATTGACCCCATGACTCACTTTTCGTCCCATCTTATTCCACACGTGCTCGATAGGTGACAAGTCCGGAGATCTAGATGGCCAGGGAAGTTCAAAAAAATGGCTCTGAGCACTATGGGACTCAACTGCTGAGGTCATTAGTCCCCTAGAACTTAGAACTAGTTAAACCTAACTAACCTAAGGACATCACACACATCCATGCCCGAGGCAGGATTCGAACCTGCGACCGTAGCGGTCTCGCGGTTCCAGACTGCAGCGCCAGAACCGCGCGGCCACTTCGGCCGGCCCAGGGAAGTTGCTACACGTCTTGCAGAGCACATTGAGTTTCACAGCTAATGTGTGGGCAACCATTATCCTGTCAGAACAACACATCACCTTCTCGTCGCAAGAACGTCAAAAGGACACGTCTAAAAAAACTCTGTACGTACCGAGCACTGGTTAGCGTCCCCTCCAGAGTTGTAGATTATCGCACCCCATTCCATAAGGCCTGGGGTGTGGTCTTGGACGAATGCACTCTGCGTGACAGTGCTCTCCAGGTCTACATCGTACGAGCAAGCGACCATCAAAAAATGGTTCAAATGGCTCTAAGCACTAAACATCTGAGGTCATCGGTCCCCTAGACTTAGAACTACTTAATCCTAATTAACCTAAGGACAACACACACATCAATGCCCGAGATAGGATTCGAACCTCCTACCGTTGCAGCAGCGCAGCTCCGGACTTAAACGCCCAGAACCAAGCCCTCTTGTGGTAGCTGTGAGATCTGCCACTGTGGCCCTTTCATACGACGATCCTGGCGGGCAACCGTGCTCCGTGGATGCCTAGAATTTCGTCTCCAAGTGTGAGAATGTTCGGGTGGTCACTGATATCAGCATCATTGCACAACTGACACAGTACGTCCATCTTGTGTGGCAATCCTCCGAAAGGACCATCGCCACTCGGAAGGCCACAGCTTGACCATTTTAAAACTCGCTCAGTTGACTGTGGGAAGCAAGCGTGCGTCTCCGTGGTACGGTAGCCTGCTTGCTTCACACATTTGGACCACTCTGAGCATTATGGCTCTGAGCATTTCCTGTTAAACAGCAGACAAAATGTTCAAATGTGTGTGAATCCCTATAGCCTAGTTTACACGACGACACTAGGTTGCAGGCAACTGCTCTACCGGCCACTGCGCATGCGCGCCGCGCGTTTGCGCAACTCGTTGGCGAAACTTAACACTTTCGGCGTGTTCCAACTTTGGCGACACTAGTTGCATGAGCTTTGAGGTTATATATGTTCGCAGAGTGTAGACAAACTGCAATATGAAGTGAGGAACGGAGAATAATGTTCGCTTTTTGGATATCTATGCTTTGCATAGGTGTTTGTGGGATTTCAGTGATGCTGCTTACAAAAATAAGTAACATATTGTTGCCGCTGAGACCGTCATGTGCGATCATAACATTGGTAGATGGTCTGACAATATCTGAGCTGCAGTGCATAATTTATTGAGTTAGGAGCACATATACAACTGAATTAAGAAAAATACACGCAAGTGTAATTCTAGCTGTCTGTGGAAATGCTCTCGTCTACATGACTAAAATCCCATCGTTCGAGTTGGCCAACTCTTTGTTAACGAATATTGCTGACAGGAGGGAAGGCTATACAAATTCAAGAAGCTGCATTCTTTATTCAATATTCATCTATTTAAAACGTCGCTCCAGTGCTCCCATTCACATAGGGAAATACGACTAACTCTTCCTGTTTCCCGTCCCATGTTACATTCAAGCCCTTATGACGCTGATGATACAACAGTTTCCGAATCAGCTTCAATCAATTAGTGCCATCTCTGTCTGTTGCAGGCAGAAGGTATCTCACCTTATGTGATACAATGGCGAGTTGTCGCTACTGCCTATGTTAGAATTTTGAAATATTGCCACTGTAAAAGATCTCTCTACAAGAGAGTAGTTTGCAAACCATTATCTTCTTAATGCGGCCTGCTTCGAGTAATTATTGTTGCTAATGTTAATAATTATTACTGCTAATGTTAATAATTATAGGTGTTAATGAAATAGCGTCATCAGCAACTGAAACTGTATCTTGTAGCATGCTGAGCATTCTCGATAGTAATGCACGCAATATGATCTGTAATTTCAGTTCTGGCGACAGTGCTTCATGCATTACAGAACATTCATTCCTTATCGCATAATTAACTCTATTTAGAAGAAACGTGAACAGTTCTGGTGACATTCTAAGATAATTAAAAGAACTTCTTGGATCTTCCGTTATAAATTATTTCAGCAAGGATGTTGAGCAACTGAGCTGACGTCTTTTCTCCATCCAGCCACTAATCGAAACATATTTCTTATTTTTTTCTTTATGCAGAGATTCCACGCAACAGACTTTAATCACAACACGTGCGACGTGCAGCTGCCAAAACTTTCATTTCAGAGACGACTCAGGGGCCTACAAAACGACGAAACTGAAGTGTATACTGGTGTCGCCGTGTCTACAGTCATATATGAAACCACTTGCATGCAACTCATTCCACGCAACGAGTGGCGCAACCCAATGTCGTCGTGTAAACTAGGCTTAAGGGCCCAAACTGCTGAGGTCATCGGTCCGTAGACTTACACACTACTTCAACTAACTTAAACTGTCTTATGCTAAGAACAACACACACACCAATGCCCGAGGGAGGACTCGAACCTCCGACGGGAGCGGCCGCCCAATCCATCACATGGCGCCTCAAACCGCGCGGCCAAACAGTAGACACAGATGGCGGTCTGGTAACTATGCCACTGCGCTGTCTGTTGAAACATATATCAATATATCTATCCACCAGGTGACATATGTCGTCATCGGATCAAATTCGACGTTGTCTTTCCAGGTGAACTATTTTTTTTTTCCGGCAGTGTATATCACAAGTAGGACATTAACAAAAAGAAATATGACCGACATTGAAAGCCGAAGGTGTTAAACACGAAGAAGATAAAGTGAATGTACTGGGTGATAAAAATGCTTCAAAGAAATATTCTTACTATTATTTGTACGGATGATACCTAACCGAGTTCGTTGACCATAGCGAAAAAATTTCCGAACACTGCAGCACCTTGAAATTGTCATACTTGTCAAAACTTCGTCTCATATTCTGTCGACGGAGCGAAACGGTCTAAAAATATGTCGATCTTTTTTCCTGTCTTTATTTTTAGAGGATCTGCGTTTCAGGTTCGGCACGAGGACTCGCCCTGATGGGGGTTGGTGTGCCTGTGACAGGCTACAGCAGTGGCAGCCGGTCTTCCTCCCCTCTCCTCCCCCCGACCGCCGTCCGGCGGCAGGACAAACCGTGTTTACCGTTGCGCCTCTCCCACACCCCTTTCCTGGCTAAACCCCATCAAACCGACGCGGCCGCAGTGATTTGGTGGCCGTCACGCCGCGTGTCCCCACAGCGGGCCGCGCCGCTGCGGCGTGACTATCGACGTCATTAGCAGCTTTGACAAGTGAGTAATTAATGATCGCGGCCGCTGCAGTCCCATTAAAAACGGTCACAGCTTCCGCTAACAGCCGGCGGACCGAGTCAGCAAAAATGGGGCCGTCCCCCCCTGTTAGTCGTGTTGTCCGCCGCGGGAGCGCGCGCCGGTCGCTCGCAAAACAACTGCCGGCCGCGCGCCGCCGCTGGTGATCCGTCATCAAAATGCGCACAACGTTCGTAACGGCCAACGCCGCGAATTAAATTCTGCCGGCCGCGCGCGATAAAATATTGTCAAATACGCGATCAATCTGTCATCAGGGCAATCAGATGGGGTGGCGTGCCCGCAACGAAACACTAATATTTAAATTTATTTCACCACCGACGTTTATCGCCCTTTCACTGCCGTTGGCCATTCGCCTTCTACACCGACATTCAAAGGACAGAAAGTCCATCTGAAGGCTACAAATCTTTCAAGCGTCAGTGCAGAAATTGTCTCTCTATTACGTTACCGCAAAGTTTACCTCAGATCGAAATTCTAAATATGTATTACTTCGGAGAAATTGCAAATAAAATTGTAAAAAGTATCCAACCTGTTGATCTGCTGTATCGTGGTTGCTGTCACAGAGTAAAAGCGGCCACACAACGCAACTTCAAGCTTGACAAGCCTTCATGATAAGCATTTTGTGCAGGTCTGCGGAAATCCCTTCGTCTCCACGCGGCCCATGCATCCTTCTGTGAACATCAGTTTGTGTATCCAATATGTAGCGATAGAACGATGCCGGCCGAAGTGGCCGTGCGGTTAAAGGCGCTGCAGTCTGGAACCGCAAGACCGCTACGGTCGCAGGTTCGAATCCTGCCTCGGGCATGGATGTTTGTGATCTCCTTAGGTTAGTTAGGTTTAACTAGTTCTAAGTTCTAGGGGACTAATGACCTAAGCAGTTGAGTCCCATAGTGCTCAGAGCCATTTGAACCATTTTGATAGAACGATGACGATTTACTCTTTCTGGCCAACTTTGCAGATGGGAATTAAAGAAAAAATGAAAGAGGCAAAGTGATAACAGCAGTATGAACTGGTAAATGTGACAAAAAACGCATTCTCACTTTAAATTACTCCAGATGAAGACCACATGAGTGATGTAATTATTTCAGTGTCAATGGACAAACACATTTGAATCTCCTATAACTCGCAACACTTTTGATTAACAAACAGGCTACAAACACGAGAGAGACTGTACACCACTGAAACACTGACAGCAATATTGCAGTTTAATGGGAGCGTGAACTACTACTTTACGTAAAAGCCTTATTGGTCTCGGAATATACAGTAGGGTCCTACTTCTCGCGCGTACGTTTCTTTTATTTTCTTTGAGTACATGAAAGTTATATGTAAATCTTTGTCCACAAGAACCATCTAATGTAAATCTAATCGAAACAGAGAATCAGCGGTATAAAATCAGTCTGTAGCCGAAACACATGTGTGAAATTGTTTTTGTCTTGTCTTTTGGTAGGAGCGTAGCTTTGCATATTTTTCATAGGTCTTCTTCCTGGTTTTCGTTAGACAACACATGCACAATGAGACAACACATGCACAATGTAATTGTACAGATGTTTACTGGTTTTGCTCTTAGAATTAAATGTGAAACAGATGTAAAAACATCTTGTCATTATTCTTATCGTAAGTTCTCCTAGTATGGATAGTTACACGTTTTTACAGTAAACAACACTGTTTCAGATCGTTTAGGCTGAAATGGTGAAGTGGGCTGCTCATTGTGAAGAGAGGTAATGGCGGAACGCGCATTACATTCAGTCATTAATTTGTTACTGCTCGCAGCAAATCGCGACCTGAGATTAGATGCCGATCATTTAATGTGTCTTCGCTTGTTACGTGCTGAAAATCATTGTGAATCATACAATTTATTTTTGATCAGTGATACAGTTGGGCTTCGATCCAGTCAGGCCCCACTAAATAATACTAACGTATGGTGGCTGACAAAAATTAGCTCAGTTACTTGTTACTAATACATCTATCCTTCTACCACGTGGTCATGACACGCACAACAGAAGTGCGATATTAAGGCCATAATCCCATCATCTAAATGCATGTTTCTGTCTCTGGATATAGTTGCGTTTTCCTGTTAAAGACTTTCATTCATATAAGTTACAGTTAAATGAAACTGACCTCCATAGCTGAGAACCTTACCCTCAAACAAAACTATAACAAACTGAAACAGAGGGGTAGGGAAGCAACGCTACATTCTAGTGCCGAACGTGGGGCCCCATAAATTATTTGTACATGTTTTATATATTTGTCTTTTTATTTCATGTATTTTATCTCCATCGCAATAGCTGTCCCAATCCTGGTCAGAGAGAAGGAGGGGGAGGAATAACACCTTCGTCCACCTGGCCCTAGTGGTGGTACCTCGTGAGGGCCCCTTCCCATGTTATGGTGAAGACAACAACGGCGGCGAAGGCGCAGTATAGATATGGAATTCAGAATGGCGTAACTGGCGGAAGAGACAGTCCATCTGAGGCTCATACAGATGGAACCCACTGTCATGTGGGATGAGTAGGGATCCTCGAAAGCTAAAGGAGTAAACCCTGACAGAAAATCCTCGATACACTCTCCGTATAAATAATCCCCTTTAATACAGCAATGGGTTCCTGGGAAGGCGGATGAGCTGGTAAGGGCTTAGAATCCTCAACAGCAGCCAGGCGCACGAACAACCCGCACAGTTGGAAACGTGGACGAAGGCTGAAGCAGTTTCGGAATCTATAGTTGTCGTAGCTACTAAGCCACTGGGTGCAGATATCAAACCTGTCAAGAAATGTGTGATTGTTGTTCTGCAGAAGCATTTCCACGCTAAACGACATCACGTACCGGTGTCTTCTGAAGGACTTGCTACAACACCACAAGTGCTGCTATGATTGGGAAGTTGAGAATGGGAGCTGGATCGTGTAGCTTGGGAGCTCCGACTAACGCTCTGTAGCCGGTCCCAAGGTCAAAAATGGTTCAAATGTCTCTAAGCACTATGGGAGTTAACATCTGACGTCATCAGTCCCCTAAACTTAGAACTACTTAAACCTAACTAACCTAAGGACATCACACACATCCATGCCCAAGGCAGTATTCGAACCTGCGACCGTACCAGCAGCGCGGTTCCGGACTGAAGCGCCTAGAACCGCTCGGCCATAGCGGCCGGCGGTCCCAAGGTCATTTGAGGGAGAAGGAAAGGGCGGATTAACACCTCGTTAAAAAACTATTGGGGGAAGTGGCAACAAAACGACTATTCACGTTGGTGCGTAGAATATATGAGTCTGGCGACATACCATCTGACTTTCGGAAAAGCATCATCCACACAATTCCGAAGACGGCAAGAGCTGACAAGTGCGAGAATTATCGCACAATCAGCTTAACAGCTCATGCATCGAAGCTGCTTACAAGAATAATATACAGAAGAATGGAAAAGAAAATTGAGAATGCGCTAGGTGACGATCAGTTTGGCTTTAGGAAAAGTAAAGGTTCAAATGGCTCTGAGCACTATGGGACTTAACTGCTGTGGTCATTAGTCCCCTAGAACTTAGAACTACTTAAACCTTACTAACCTAAGGACATCACACACATCCATGCCCGAGGCAGGATTCCAACCTGCGACCGTAGCGGTCACGCGGTTCCAGACTGTAGCGCCTAGAACCGCACGGCCACTCCGGCCGGCGAAAAGTAAAGGGACGAGAGAGGCAATTCTGACGTTACGGCTAATAATGGAAGCAAGGCTAAAGAAAAATCAAGACACTTTCATAGGATTTGTCGACCTGGAAAAAGCGTTCGACAATATAAAATGGTGCAAGCTGTTCGAGATTCTGAAAAAAGTAGGGGTAAGCTATAGGGAGAGACGGGTCATATACAATATGTACAACAACCAAGAGGGAATAATAAGAGTGGACGATCAAGAACGAAGTGCTCGTATTAAGAAGGGTGTAAGACAAGGCTGTAGCCTTTCGCCCCTACTCTTCAATCTGTACATCGAGGAAGCAATGATGGAAATAAAAGAAAGGTTCAGGAGTGGAATTAAAATACAAGGTGACAGGATGTCAATGATACGATTCGCTGATGACACTGCTATCCTGAGTGAAAGTGAAGAAGAATTAAATGATCTGCTGAACGGAATGAACAGTCTAATGAGTACACAGTACGGTTTGAGAGTAAATCGGAGAAAGACGAAGGTAAAGAGAAGTAGTAGAAATGAGAACAGCGAGAAACTTAACATCAGGATTGATGGTCACGAAGTCAATGAAGTTAAGGAATTCTGCTACCTAGGCAGTAAAATAACCAATGACGGACGGAGCAAGGAGGACATCAAAAGCAGACTCGCTATGGCAAAAAAGGCATTTCTGGCCAAGAGAAGTCTATTAATATCAAATACCGGCCTTAATTTGAGGAAGAAATTTCTGAGGATGTACGTCTGGAGTACAGCATTGAATGGTAGTGAAACATGGACTGTGGGAAAACCGGAACAGAAGAGAATCGAAGCATTTGAGATGTGGTGCTATAGACGAATGTTGAAAATTAGGTGGACTGATAAGGTAAGGAATGAGGAGGTTCTACGCAGAATCGGAGAGGAAAGGAATATGTGGAAAACACTGATAAGGAGAAGGGACAGGATGATAGAACATCTGCTAAGACATGAGGGAATGACTTCCATGGTACTAGAGGGAGCTGTAGAGGGCAAAAACTGTAGAGGAAGACAGAGATTGGAATACGTCAAGCAAATAATTGAGGACGTAGGTTGCAAGTGCTACTCTGAGATGAAGAGGTTAGCACAGGAAAGGAATTCGTGGCGGGCCGCATCAAACTAGTCAGTAGACTGATGACCAAAAAAAAAAAAAAAAAAAACTTCGTTCACCTGGCCTGGGTGACAGTACTTCCCTTGCCAGTGTTCGGCGAAGACCTCAACGGCTGCGAAGTAAGAGTATGGATGTGGAATTCAGAGCGGCGTATCTGATGGAAGAGGCAGCCCATCTGTCCAGAGCTAATACAGAAAGAACCCACTGTCTTGTGGGATGAGGAGATATCCTCGAAAGCTGAGGGGGTAAACCCTGAGAGAAAATCTTCGGTATACTCTTGGTGAAAGGGTCTTCTTTAATACATCAACGGCTTCCTGGGAAGACGGATGAGCTGATAGGGGCATGGAGTCCTCAGCGGCAGACCAGTTTTAACGTCAACCGAAGCTTCCTCGGCGGCTGGAAGGGCGGACGAAGAGTGCAACAGTTTCGGAATCTCCAGTCGTCGTAGCTACTATGCCGCTGCGTACATATACCGAATATGTCAAGAAATGTGTGATTGTTGTCGTGTAGAAGCATTCCCATGCTAAAGAATATCGCGCACTAGCGTCTTCTGAAGAGCATGGCACATCACCACAAGTGTTGCTGAGATTGGGGAGCTGTGAACGGGAGCAGCATCCTGTAACCTGGGGGCTCCCACTGAAGAACGTGCACATAGGCGACGAACGTGTGCTCGCTGCTTTCCTTGAGGAGAGGCTGTAAACCAGCTCGTGTGCTGCATTCGTGACTGAGCAGGCCTATTCAGGAGCCACTCTGTTCACCCCGAATGAAGAGGGGACTATAAAAAGTGCCCTAAACATAGACAGCTGGAAATCAACCCCACTGGGAAGCTGCATTCTGGGGGCACACCATATGAGGTCGACAGAAAGTCAAGATGAACTCTGTTACAGGGAACATCCTAAAAGGAGTCTACTGGGGCACACTTCTATGTGGCACCCGAATCTGATAATAATACTAATGGAAATCAAAATGCAACTATTGTATTATAAACGATGTAGGTCTCTGATAGATTTTATAAAGCGGATCGCTGGCTGTGCACGAACGCAGAGCCAAAGATACTGCTTCTGGTCTAAGATTACAGTGTTGCAGTAAGAGAGCGCTTGGCGCACTATGGTGGGTAACTGTCTGTGAGTGAAAAGGATGGAGTAGGCGGTTTTTTGTGGTGTGCTCTATGAAGCCAACAAACGTTAGATTGATGTAGGAATTACGAGAACATGTAAGCACAAGTCTTCCCTCAAGCAATGTAAAGATGTTAAATATTCATCACTCTCGTTTTGCCAGCGCGTTAGAGTAGGTGAGTTGGCTGATAATTTTAGGCGCTTCAGTCTGGAACCGCACGACTGCTACGGTCACAGGTTCGAATCCTGCCTCGGGCATGGATGTGTGTGATGTCCTTAGGTTAGTTAGGTTTAAGTAGTTCTAGGTTCTGATGACCTCAGATGTTAAGTCCCATAGTGCTCAGAGCCATTTTTGATAATTTGTAACTGTTGAGTAACCCCAGAATGTACGTAAACTGATTTGATGAAAAGGATATTTTGTAACGTTTCTAAGATTTGTTAACTCAGGTATATGTAATTTGATGATTTATATTTATGCTTTTTTAGTGAGATTAGATAATACTTGCTGTATAAATCTCATTACTTGTCAGTCAGTTAGTAAAAAGGCTGTAATATTTCTGAGTAGTGTATTTTCGATTGTCAGATCTTTTGAAAAGCCAAACTTAACATGCACTATAATTAATTTCACAAAAAAATATGTCTTAGTAATTCACCACAGCAGTGCCGCTTCCCTCTCTAGATCATATGTTTTGAAAGACGTTGGATTTTTTAAAAATGTTTTCATTTATCAGCCAAAAGAATTGAATGTAAATTCCGAAGTATTAATGAGCCTGTAAGTAGCATTTTTTTTTATGAGAGCAGAATATATAGCACTCCACCGTTGCTGCTTTGAAGGTAAGACAATTTAATCTATTTGTTAAAATCAAACAATGGAAAATCCAGGATGGAGTGTAACAATATTCTGAGAAGGAATTTTGTTACCGTATAGCGGAGATGCTGAGTCGCAGATACGCACAACAAAAAGATTTTCACACTTACAGCTTTCGGCCAATGGCCTTTGTCAACAATAGACGCACACACACACACACACACACACACACGACTGCAGTCTCAGGCAACTGAAACCACGCTGTTTTGATATATATATATATATATATATATATATATATATATATATATATATATATATATATATATACACTCCTGGAAATGGAAAAAAGAACACAGTGAATTCACTGTCCCAGGAAGGGGAAACTTTATTGACACATTCCTGGGGTCAGATACATCACATGATCACACTGACAGAACCACAGGCGCATAGACACAGGCAACAGAGCATGCACAATGTCGGCACTAGTACAGTGTATATCCACCTTTCGCAGCAATGCAGGCTGCTATTCTCCCATGGAGACGATCGTAGAGATGCTGGATGTAGTCCTGTGGAACGGCTTGCCATGCCATTTCCACCTGGCGCCTCAGTTGGACCAGCGTTCGTGCTGGACGTGCAGACCGCGTGAGACGACGCTTCATCCAGTCCCAAACATGCTCAATGGGGGACAGATCCGGAGATCTTGCTGGCCAGGGTAGTTGACTTACACCTTCTAGAGCACGTTGGGTGGCACGGGATACATGCGGACGTGCATTGTCCTGTTGGAACAGCAAGTTCCCTTGCCGGTCTAGGAATGGTAGAACGATGGGTTCGATGACGGTTTGGATGTACCGTGCACTATTCAGTGTCCCCTCGACGATCACCAGTGGTGTACGGCCAGTGTAGGAGATCGCTCCCCACACCATGATGCCGAGTGTTGGCCCTGTGTGCCTCGGTCGTATGCAGTCCTGATTGTGGCGCTCACCTGCACGGCGCCAAACACACATACGACCATCATTGGCACCAAGGCAGAAGCGACTCTCATCGCTGAAGACGACACGTCTCCATTCGTCCCTCCATTCACGCCTGTCGCGACACCACTGGAGGCGGGCTGCACGATGTTGGGGCGTGAGCGGAAGACGGCCTAACGGTGTGCGGGACCGTAGCCCAGCTTCATGGAGACGGTTGCGAATGGTCCTCGCCGATACCCCAGGAGCAACAGTGTCCCTAATTTGCTGGGAAGTGGCGGTGCGGTCCCCTACGGCACTGCGTAGGATCCTACGGTCTTGGCGTGCATCCGTGCGTCGCTGCGGTCCGGTCCCAGGCCGACGGGCACGTGCACCTTCCGCCGACCACTGGCGACAACATCAATGTACTGTGGAGACCTCACGCCCCACGTGTTGAGCAATTCGGCGGTACGTCCACCCGGCCTCCCGCATGCCCACTATACGCCCTCGCTCAAAGTCCGTCAACTGCACATACGGTTCACGTCCACGCTGTCGCGGCATGCTACCAGTGTTAAAGACTGCGATGGAGCTCCGTATGCCACGGCAAACTGGCTGACACTGACGGCGGTGGTGCACAAATGCTGCGCAGCTAGCGCCATTCGACGGCCAACACCGCGGTTCCTGGTGTGTCCGCTGTGCCGTGCGTGTGATCATTGCTTGTACAGCCCTCTCGCAGTGTCCGGAGCAAGTATGGTGGGTCTGACACACCGGTGTCAATGCGTTCTTTTTTCCATTTCCAGGAATATATATATATATATATATATATATATATATATATATATATGTGTGTGTGTGTGTGTGTGTGTGTGTGTGTGTGATTGTGTGTGTGTGTCTGTTGTTGACAGAGGCCATTGACCGAAAGCTTTAGGTATGAATATCTTTTTGTTGTGCCTATCTGCGACTCAGTATCTCCGCTATACAATCTATTTTACCTAAGGGGTATTCGGAGTTGCATTACCCAATCAAGTCGTATAAAGTTTTTGCTAACAATAGCACAGAGTAAGCATGCCACTTGCAGTTACAACATGCTACACGATAAGTCCAGTTCTGTACCCATTTCTCAGTTCAGTCACACATTCGCTAATGTATCGCAAAGGTTTTTTTAAGGAACATTACACTTGGCGACAGCTCTGTCAGCCGTTTGCTTTGTGATGTCTTTGCTATTACAATAGTCAGGTACATATTGTTGTGACTTGGCAAGACAGCCAAGCCACTATGAGATAGCCGAAAAGCACGCGTTTAAGCTCACGCAGGCTGGCGTGAGGTCTGGAACAGTTAAAGGAGTTGAGTCTAGTAAAAAAAGTACGTAGCTTCTGGAATACTTAACTTTAATCCATAATTGGTGAACATCGGTCTGACGGTACATGCATCACAAGATAAATAGCACATGATAATGGCGCCTTGCTAGGTCGTAGCAAATGACGTAGCTGAAGGCTATGCTAACTATCGTCTCGGCAAATGAGAACGTAATTTGTCAGTGAACCATCGCTAGCAAAGTCGGCTGTACAACTGGGACGAGTGCTAGGAAGTCGCTCTAGACCTGCCGTGTGGCGGCGCTCGGTCTGCAATCACTGATAGTGGCGACACGCGGGTCCGACGTATACTACCGGACCGCGGCCGATTTAAAGGCTACCACCTAGCAAGTGTGGTGCCTGGCGGTGACACCACACATATATTCTGTTATCTCAACCACTCAGTAGCTATAATATTAGATTTTTTTGAAGCAACCTAGTTTACTAACTAACTTGTACAAAAAATTTTCTCAGTTGGTCGGCGTTCTTACGCTACGCCATGTTTTTCATTGGTTTGATTGCACAATATTTTCCGTCTTTGGCGATGTATTCTGTATTTTATTTACGATACCGCGCAGTGTTATTGCGAGTCAAGCGCGTAATTTGACTGTTAACAATACTGACATGAACAATTCACCGGTTAACGATAACAATATTGAATGTAACTGTGATGAAGATAGGGACAATTCTGCGGTGCTTCATTTGCAGTGCACTACAGACAATGTACGTACCAATTCTCAAAATAATCAACAAATTGCTGGCACTATAATTTCACACACTAATCTGAATAGTAATCAGACAGGAGATTCCGATACTGCGGACGCCGCTGATTTGTATGTGGCTGACACAATTCAAAGCTTGATTGTTTACCGAGTGAGGTCAGTAGTTTACCTACTTTTCACACAGTCAATCAGAATGCCAATAGTGTGTCAGAGGAGACAGAAGTACAAAGTACCCAGTCTATTTTTGAAACCCGTTAGATTCTGCAAGCGGTAATTATGCAGCTAATGCAACAAACTAGACGTCCGTGGCTCTAGATGATGTCTCCACACCACAAAGCAAAACACCCGACGCATCAGATGAAAAGAATACGGAAGCGGTGTTCAATATCTCATGCAAACGATAGTTAAACTGAATACTCAGTACAGTGAACAACTTTCCAGCATACGAGAAAAACAAGATGACACCACCACTCATTTCAATGAACAACTTTACATCATACGAGAAACACGAGAAAAACAAGATGCCTTCATTGCTCAGTTGAATGAACATACTATTCAGTTCAATGAACAATTTTCCAGCATACGTTTTCCACGCAGGAGGATCGTACAAACATACCGCCGTTTGAGTCTCGTACAGATTCCCGTATGGAGGACACAGTGACAGATATCCCTGGGGTTGTGAAGCAGCTGAAGGGGTTGAAAATAAATAAATCGCCAGGTCCTGATGGGATTCCAATTCGGTTTTACAGGAGTACTCTACTGCATTGGCTCCTTACTTAGCTTGCATTTATCGCGAATCTCTTGCCCAACGTAAAGTCCCGAGCGACTGGAAATAAAGCGCAGGTGACGCCTGTATATAAGAAGGGTAGAAGGACGGATCCTCAAAATTACAGACCAATATCCTTAACATCGGTTTGTTGCAGGATTCTCGAACATATTCTCAGTTCGAATACACTGAATTTCCTTGAGACAGAGAAGTTGCTGACCATGCATCTGCACGGCTTTAGAAAGCATCGCTCCTGCGAAACGCAACTCGCCCTTTTTTCACATATCTTGCGAACCATGGATAAAGGGTATCAGACGGATGCCATATTCCTAGACTTCCGGAAAGCGTTTGACTCGGTGCCCCACTGCAGACTCCTTAGTAAGGTACGAGCATATGGGATTGGTTCCCAAATACATGAGTGGCTCGAAGACTTCTTAAGTAATAGAACCCAGTACGTTGTCCTCGATGGTGAGTGTTCATCGGAGGTGAGGGTATCATCTGGAGTGCCCCAGGGAAGTGTGGTAGGTCCGCTGTTGTTTTGTATCTACATAAATGATCTTTTGGATAGGGTGGATAGCAATGTGCGGCTGTTTGCTGATGATGCTGTGGGGTACGGGAAGGTGTCGTCGTTGAGTAACTGTAGGAGGATGCAAGATGACTTGGACAGGATTTGTGATTGGTGTAAAGAATGGCCGCTAACTCTAAACATAGATAAACGTAAATTAATGCAGATGAATAGGAAAAAGAATCCCGTAATGTTTGAATACTCCATTAGTAGTGTAGCGCTTGACACAGTTGGGCGTAACATTGCAGAGCGATATGAAGTGGGACAAACATGTAATAGCAGTTGTGGGGAAGGCGGATAGTCGTCTTCGGTTCATTGGTAGAATTTTGGGAAGATTTGGTTCATCTGTAAAGGAGACCGCTTATAAAACACTAATACGACCTATTCTTGAGTACTGCTCGAGCGTTTGGGATCCCTATCAGGTCGGATTGAGGGAGGACATAGAAGCAATTCAGAGGCGAGCTGCTAGATTTGTTACTGGTAGGTTTGATCATCACGCGAGTGTTACGGAAATGCTTCAGGAACTCGGGTGGGAGTCTCTGGAGGAAAGGAGGCTTTCTTTTCGTGAATCGCTACTGAGGAAATTTAGAGAACCAGCATTTGAGGCTGACTGCAGTACAGTTTTACTGCCGCCAACTTAGATATCGCGGAAAGGCCACAAAGATAAGATAAGAGAGATTAGGGCTCGTACAGAGGCATATAGGCAGTAATTTTTCCCTAGTTCTGTTTGGGAGTGGAACAGGGAGAGAAGATGCTAGTTGTGGTACGAGGTACCCTCCGCCACGCACCGTATGGTTGATTGCGGAGTATGTATGTAGATGTAGAACCTAAATTGTTGACAGAAACGACTGATAGTCGTTTCAAATAGGTGGCCACAGATATTAAGGCCACTGAAAATGATTCCGTAGAGCCCGTTACAGACGTTGCTGAGCCGTGGTGCGCCTTTTCTGGCACACCAGCTCTTTGGTGTGACGATCGATTACCCGGCTGTACTACGATCTTTGCCCCTGCTGCGATCTCGCGTGTGTTTGGCGCTCGCAGGAGTCGGTGTTGGCGTGCTTGCGTGGACGAAAGTGGAAATCACATTTACTAGGCCAGCTGCGACATGGCGGGTCGACCTCGCAAGCCGGTCGCGAGCTTGTGGTCAACTCCGGGCGCTGTTCGTAGCATTGCTTTGGTGCCTGTTTTCTCGGAGAGACCCATCCCTGGAGACCATCTCGAACAACGCTCTCCATCGAAGGTGTAAGTGATTTTGGTGCCTTCGTTTTGTTGAACGATTTGCGTTGCAACGAGTTTACTTGTTGCTTGGTTGCCCTAATGTACGTGCTGCTGAAGTAAGAGCAGCCGGCTGAGTGTGTAACTGCATAGAGACCAGCAGTTACTATTTCTTTTAAAAATCCGCTGGTTGGATTACTGTTAGGAAGCTGATTAGCTCGAAGGTGTGTGTGTTACATTTTGGTTTTTTTGGGACAGTATGCAGAAGTTTATGTATTGTCTGTATGAGATTTTCAGTGTATTTTGATTGCCATAAAATCGACGTCCCTTGTATATTCGTGTAAAATTTGGGTCACTTCTATTTAAAGCACTTACTCAGTTATTAGCAAAGACTCGCATTTTGTAAGGCTAGTCATTTGTGCGTAGTTCCTTTATATAAGTCCATTTATTTGATAGCACTCACTCAGTTATTAGTAATGGGCCGTATTCTGTAGAAGGCAATCATTTGTACGCAGAACTTACTACGTGTGCATTTATTAAACATACTTATTCAGTATTAGTAAAAGTGCAATTGATTCTTCATTTATTCGTATTTTTATTGATCTCTTAACTTATATTAATTGATGTTTGATTGGTGTTTGCCATGTCTTCTGCGATCTGTTTGTGTTCCAGTTTTCTGAAGTTGGAATGTGTGGGAGCGGCGCCACGTTCCGCTTCGGTGCACAGAAGCTGTGACGTGACGTCTAATGGGAAGTGACTTCCGGTTGGGCATCGGGGTATAGGTGTTGTCTCGGATGGCTGGTCTGCTGCTTCCAGCATTTTGGTTCAAATGGCTCTGAGCACTATGGGACTTAACATCTATGGTCATCAGTCCCCTAGAACTTAGAACTACTTAAACCTAACTAACCTAAGGACAGCACACAACACCCAGTCATCACGAGGCAGAGAATATCCGGCATTTTAAATTAAGTTATCTTTTGCCCAAGGCAGCTTGGTGTCACAGCCCGTTTGGAAAACATTTAACGTCTTTCCTATATATTTAAAAAAAAGGTTTTTATTTGCTTGGGAATGAATTGTATTTAATTGTAGCTTTGTGCTGCTTGTGTTATTTGGGTTCTTAACTAACTGGTGTGCGTTTCATAAATCACTTTCATATTGCAAATTATTGCCCTTTTTAAATAAATTATCTGTGCCACATTTCTTCTTTCTGATTGTAATTTATTGCTCCTTTAAGTTTTGAAATCTCTGTGGCTCATCTCTTTAAGTCAGTTTCTTTATTGCAATTTGCTCCCTTGCTTGAGAAGCAAGCTGTCTGTGATATTTTGGCATTGTCTTAAATATGACCACGTGTTGAATTTCTATCAGCTGTTTTATAAATATTGTCTTTGAATAAATTGTTAGTTTATTAATTTGGTAGTTGTTGTGTTTAAGGAGTGACAAATTGATAATCCAGAGCGTGGTTTCGTTCTGTTGGCAGGGGGGGGGGGGTGGGGGAGGATAGAATTGTCTTCCTTTCAATATATGTCACTCCTTAATTGATCATTTGTTGTTGAATAAGAATTTATGGTTATTGTGATTTCATTGTATTTTCTATTTTTCTCAGGTAACTGCTGTTTGCCATGGTCTCAAGGGGGTGTCCCAGAAATGGTTATCTCAAGGAGTTCTTGCAGTATGAATTGAGGATTCGTTAACAACCTGTAACGGGCAGCGTTCCGGAGTTGGCAGCTAGGTTTCTCGCGGCCGTGGATCAACCGATATCCTTCACGGTGGGTGGGATTGGCGAGGTAGGTGAGGCCTTGCTATTTATTTTGAGCGCCGTTGAAACTATAGACCGGAACCTCGCCTTTTTAGAGGATAGCCAGCCAACACATAGGCAAATATCTCGTATACAGTTCCAGTTAGTTCATTTGGGGAACCGTTTAAGCGATTTTGATTGCGTGGAAGTTAAAGAGGCTGAGAGGCGGGAAATAAAACAGATTACGAGTCGCGTGCGGGATTTGGAAACCGCGGCCATAAGTTTAAATATGGAAGGCTCTAGTTCGAAACAAGAGAAGTGGAAGATCTAGCAAAAACTAAAAACACTCAGTCTTTCTTCAGCATGACGAAAACCGTTTACGGACTTCAAGCAACTCAAGGTCTAAGCCCACTTAAATCTAGAGATGGCTCCACTCTCCTGAAGGACAGAAATTACATTAACATACGATTCAAGGGTCATTTCCACGAACTCTTGAATAACGAGCCAGAGATCAGTGAAACAACACTTTCCACAACTTCGCAAAAGCCAACAAAACTTCACCTTGGCTAAGTCCCTTCTCTACAAGAAGTTGAGATAGCCGTTAAAGAACTCAAACAACAAAGCTGCCGCATCAGATGGAACCCCTGCTGAATTCTTCAAGGAAAGTGGACGCATCCTTGCTGAACATACACTAATGGTCATTGTCAGAATATGGAGTACTGAAACTACTCCTCCAGGTTTCAGAGATGCACTGATAATTATCATCTTCAAAAAAAACGTGACGGTACTGATTGTGGTATCTAGCATGGAATATCCTATCTGCTGCTGGAAAATACTTACTCGAACTTTATACAACCGCCTGATACCTCTCCCTGAAGATCATGCGCCTGAAACACTGGATTTCGACCTAGCTACACTACCACAGAAATGGTTTTCTGTGCCAGACCAATGTGGCAGGAGTGCAAAGAACAAGAACATCCTCTGTACATTGCATTCATAGATCTTGTCAAGGCCTTCAACTCAATCAAGAGAGATGCGTTGTGGAACATCTTAGCTAAAATACTGTCCTGTGAAGTACATTAACATTGCCAGACTGTTGCACGTTAACACGAATGGGATGGTTCTTGTCAACAATAGCCCTGGAGAAGTCATAGTCGGTTTGAAGCAAGGCTGTATGATAACTCCCACTTTGTTTTCAATATTTGTTGGAACTATACTTCATCTCGTCGATGGAAAACTGCCCAAGATGTAGAATACATGTCCGATCTTGGTTTGTTCAACGTCAGTAGACTGCGGGCCAAGACTTAAGTATCCACTACAACCATCAATGAACTTCAATATGCAGATGATAATGTCGCTCTTGCCAACTCAGGAGAGCTACAATCAATCCTAAATGCATATGATAAAGCATATACTAGCGTTCGACCAAGCCTTGACATCGAGAAGACGTAGTTTCTATGTCAACCTACACCTAACTCTATCGCCATACCTCCAACAGTTACAGTCCAAGGTTAAGTCCTGCAGAACATAGAACACTTTCCATACCTTGGCAGCCATCTTTCATCAAATTGCCAGTACGGCCCCTGAGCATTTAAAACCAAGCTCTACATACACTAAGCTACTGTAATACCATTTCTTACATATGGATATGAAGCATGGACTATTTACAGAAGGCACATACGTCTCGAAAAGTATCATTAGCGCTGCCTGAGAAGGATCCTAATGGTGAAACGGCAAGATTGACTCACTAACATCAGTGTTCTGCAAGAAGTGAACTCTGCTAGCTATGAATCCATTATCACCAAGCATCAATTCTGTTGGACGGGAGCTACTGAAGATAAGCAACGCTACACTGCCAGTCCCCATCAGAATAAATGTGTGCCAACAATTTGAAAAAAATCTACAACTCCAGGATTAGCCTCCACACTCACTTAAGATAATACAGAAAATGAGCTTCGAAGACAATCATACTCGACAGCGAGTGATAGCTCATCATTTTATCCACCCAATGACTGGACGACATAACATGTATTAAAAGAAAGGATTCATGTTAATGTATTGTTTATGAAGGATTGGAATATCATTTTTGGGCAAGGAAAATCTTGTTGCGACGCTACGCAACGTTGAAAGGGATGCCAGCGTAGCTAGCCCGTCCACAGTTTTTCCACGCTTATCTTTTACTTATTGTGTGATCCAATAGCTCTTCACAGATTGCGAGGCGAAGGTCTTTCTGGTCTTAACTCATGAGCTGGTGTCCTTCGAAATACTCTCCTCCACAATCGATACATTGCTCCCAACGCCGGCCCCAGCGGCCGAGCGGCTCTAGGCGCTAGAGTCTGGAACCGCGCGACCGCTACGGTCGCAGGTTCGAATCCTGCCTCGGGCATGGATGTGTGTGATGTCCTTAGGTTAGTTAGGTTTAAGTAGATCTAAGTTCTAGGGGACTGATGACCTCAGCAGTTTGTTAAGTCCCATAGTGCTCAGAGCCAGCCAGCTCCCAACGCCGATTCCACTTCCGGAAGCAGTATTGATACGTCTCTTGCTGGATCGTGCCAAGCACCGTCTGCGAATTTTTCTCTTATCTCGTCTACCGTTGCACATCTTCATCCTTTCAACGGGGTGTTCAACTGTGGAAATAAGAAATGTCAGCAGGGACCAGGTCGGGGGAGTACGGAGGATGAGGCAGCATAGTGATTTCGCTTTTTGTGCAACAGTCATGCACCAACAGGGATCAATGTGCGGATGCGTTATCGCAATGCAATTCATTTCAGGCCGTGTCCTTCTCACATTTTCTCGCTGGCGTCTCAACACGTGCCGATAGCACCATAAAAATGGTTCAAATGGCTCTGAGCACTATGGGAATCAACATCTTAGGGCATCAGTCCCCTAGAACTTAGAACTACTTAAATATAAGTAGCCTAAGGACATCACACACATCCATGCCCAAGGCAGGATTCGAACCTGCGACTGTAGCGGTTGCGCGGTTCCAGACTGAGGCGCGTAGAACCACTAGGCCACCACGGCCGGCATAGCATCATTGATTAACAGTTTGTCCCTCTGGCACGAATTCATGATGAACTAATACTTCAAAGACAAAGAAAACTATCAGCATGTCTTTCACATTTGACCAGACCTGACAGCTTTTTTTGGTCTTGGAGAACCTTCCCCGATCCATTGTGAAGACTGAACCTTGGTATCAACATCATAATCGTAGGCACACGACTCATCACCAGTTATTATTCTCTTAAGGAACATCTCGTTCTCATTTGTGTGATCCAATAGCTCTTCACAGATTGCGAGGCGAAGGTCTTTCTGGTCTTAACTCATGAGCTGTGGGCGGTAACTCGATGTATTCCAAGATGCTGTGTCAGGACTTCATGACATGATCCAACTGAAACGTTACATTCTTCTGCAATCTCTCGGACAGTCAGTCTTAGATTGGCACGCACAATTTCTTTGACGTTCCTTTCACGTGCGTTGTCGGTAGACGCCGACGTGCGTCCTGAACGAGCTTTAACTTCCATCTTTAAACCGTGTGAACGATTCGTAACACCGATTACGGCTTGAGCACTCCACATCATAGGCTTCCTGCATCATTTGGTGTGTCTCTGTAAAGGTTTTCTTGAGTTTCACGCAAACTTTAATGCAGACGCGTTGCTTCTCAAACTCCGCCACCTCGAAGTTCGCAAACTGTGCGACACAAAGTTCTGCTCAATAGAGCACGTGTTAAACAGAGGCGTGTGCAGGGGTGCCAGCTGCATTTAGCTCCAACACACAATTGGCGCGAAATTACGAATGTTCAAGAATTTTTTGAACAGACTTCGTACATGTTCGACAACTTTCTCAAATTTTTTAAAGACGGTTAACGATTCATTTTGGATTTTGAATAATAAATTGTACTAACCGTAACATCATTTTGCACATTGTTGTATAGACTTCAAAAATTGCGCCTCGTATTGGCAAGATGGAGCGCTAGCCACTCCTCTGTTAGTTACATGATAATCCGTCTTCTCTATCTGTATTAGTCAATAATTACTGCAGAGCATGGGTATTGAGTGCACCTGCTCTGTGAAAAATTCTGCTTTTTAAATATTACAATATTCTCTGGGATTTAATTCTGGCAAAATTCGGGAAACCAGAAAAGATGGAAATGGAACCCGGTAGAGTAAAACAAGTCCATGTCGACGGCGGCAACATTGTCAATCCGACTATAGAAAAAGCAGACTCTGATATTGATATTTCATAATACGCAATCGCTAATGTTAGTGATTTGTTCGAGGAAACTGACTGACAACCGCAAGTATGTAGGGAAATTACGCCGAGCAGAAAACCTTTCACATTGTCCGATGATGTATTTGAAAAATTAACTGAAATGATGACTTTTCGAGATGCCAAAATAAAGAATGAATTACCTTCTAGAGATGCAAAACTAAAGGATGAATTGAAAAATGTTCAAATGTGTGTGAAATCTTATGGGACTTAACTGCTAAGGTCATCAGTCCCTAAGCTTACGCACTACTTAACCTAAATTATCCTAAGGACAAACACACACACCCATGCCCAAGGGAGGACTCGAAACTCCGCCGGGACCAGCCGCACAGTCCATGACTGCAGCGCCCGAGACCGCTCGGCTAATCACGCACGGCAATGAATTGAAAGAAAATTTTTCTCGCGTGAATAGGTTCAAAGCACAACCGCTTATGATGGATAAAAGTTCGATGGTGTAGATTACTGCCGCTTTAGATTCAGTAAAAACCGAAATAACATATCTTACGGAAGTATACGAAACACAGGGTTTGGTAAGACAGTTGTCTGAGTATGGTAAGAAATTAAAAAGTAGCCAGACTATTACGGAAACTAGTATATCAAAACTGACGCATCAAGTTAAGTCTGTCACATCAGAAACGAAGACAAAATAAAGCAAACACTGTCTGCTCAAGATAGCAGTTTAACAAAGCATTTAGTGAAGGGAATACAGAAAAAATACTGACATTCTTCAAAAGGCCGAAAAGGAAATTCGTGCAGCGGTACAATCTGTTTATGCGGATGTCCTGTCTGAACCCAACGACAAGGAGCAAGACAGTACTAAATGAGCTCCATCAGGTAAGACGGATATTAACCTGTGACTGACCTGACTGATATGAGAACGTTCAGTGCAGGTCTCTGACCTCAAACAGGAACTCGGGATGATAACAAACTCGCCGAGTGAGACAATGCCTGCACCGGCACATGAGAATGAAAGGTATGGCAATACTAGTGACTATAATAATTTTATTCCGCATCATCCTGGGCCTAGTAAGTAGCCCGTGTCCGTAATGTTCGTTCGATTGGGTGGGGGCAGCCAACACCCATGTTAACCGCCGTGCTCTGAGAACAATTTCCGTCAAAGTGCGGCCCGAATCAAGAGTTCGTGCGGTTCGCAGTTATCAGCCTTATTTTATAATAATATGCTTCTAGCAACTCACAGCAGAATCCAAAAACGTCAACTAACGATTAAGAACTTGTCAGTGCCGTCGGCAAACGGCACGAGTCGGTTGACGTGATTTTGCGCTCTCAGCGATCAGCGTTCTCCATCGGCGGTTGTCGGAGTTATTTGGCTCGCAAACCATACAGTTTCAAATGCTCAAATGGCTCTGAACACCATGGGACTTAACTTCTGAGGGCATCAGTCCCCTAGAACTTAGAACTACTTAAACCTAACTAACCTAAGGACATCACACACATCCATGCCAGAGGCAAAATTCGAACCTGCGACCGTAGCGGTCGCGCGGTTCCAGACTGTAGCGCCTAGAATCGCTCGGCCACTCCGACCGGCCCATACAGTTTGTTCACAAAAATGGACGGACGTACAATTCCTACGTTAGCTCTATTAAAATGAATGTTTCCTTTCCTGACCATATGCTTGTCGTGTTGTTCTTTCTGAGGCGTATATAAATAAAAACTTTAATATTCGTGAACATGTAAAAGACCAGAACGAAAGATACATGTCCACTCAGGAAAGACATCAGCTTATAGCACTTCGTCAGATCAAATTCACTCCTGACTGAGAAGGCATTTATATTTACATAACATAAATACTACAGAAATTGTGTATTTCTATTAATTTCATACAAAACTCCCAAAAAAGTTTTACAAAAAGCGAAGATGAAAAAAGAAATTGTACGTAGTGGAACGTGAAACCTCACGCGATTGATTTTCAGTCTGATGCCTCAGTGCCTCATATAACTACGCCATGCTGCAACTCGGCTATTATCAGTCTCGTTCCCTATACTTTCATCGTCGAAATGTTAATCATATTTAATTATACAACAAATCCTAACGAGGACGACATATTTTCAGGAATCTTAAAAGGATCGTTGCCTTAAAACGGCTTACTCTCAGTGCATGCGAGATATAACACGAAAATAAATAAGTACCAAATTTCTTTAATCGCCAATATGACGTTTCCCGTCATTTTATTACAACAAATCGTACCAATAACGATTTGTTCTAGACACATTCAACGTGCTGGTGCTTGGGAACAGCATGTATTCATTGGGTGTAACGTATAACACGAAACTTCTGCTGAATAAGACAAATGCAGTGTGTCGTCTTACTTTGTCCTTATGGCGTAGGGAGCGTTCTTGATTCCTATTGGTTCTACTTTACCTGACACGTTGCCGAAATATGGCACAACTTATTTTGTGTTTCTCGTGACGAAATTGCTTCTCAACAAGAAACAGAAGAAAGTGATGTCACAAAAATCGGGGAGCGCCACGTTAACGTTAGCTAACTCGCTGACGACTTAACGCCGTATTTTTCTTGCTCAGTGACAAACACAAATACTTATAGGGACAGTAATATTTTAAGATGTGCTTAATTTTAACTGAGCTAAGTAAAGTTTGCCGCTTATGTCAGGGGTAGGGTGGCACGTAGCGCGTCCACTGCGAGGTTAATAGAAGTGAAAGTGAGGAATATTTTATTGTTTGTCTTCCAATGCTGACAACCCGCGAACGTGCGCTACTAACACCGATCAACTGCTATGGTACAGATGCCATACATGGATTCGTGAACGCGCATTATAGAGACGGTCATTTTCAAATTAAGTACATGATTTTAGCAAGTACTATGAAATAAAATTAAGAGTGTTATGATACAATGCAATGAGTAATTGCAGTGACAGTCAAAACATTTGGTAGACATTTGTGATCGTGCCTCATATTGCAGTTACTGTTATTAAGTAAGGTAGCATACACATTTATGTAGGTTACCAGTTAACAGTAAGATCTGCAGGAGAAGCTATGGTAAAGTGCTGAAAACGGGAAAAGTGGCCATTGCATAGTTTTTGCCCTGAGCAGTGTCACTGCCCGCTGAGAAGTAGTTCTTGATTTTTTGTCAACGAACCTGATAGTGGAAGCTTTTAGCGGTACATTTTAGCGAAAACATTTTTATTTTTCAGTCGGATGGTGTAAAATAAGTTCAAATGGTTCAAATGGCTCTAAGCACTATGGGACTTAACATCTGAGGTCGTCAGTCCCCTAACTGACCTAAGGGCATCACACACATCCATGCCCGAGGCAGGATTCGAACCTGCGACTGTAGCAGCAGCGCTGTTCTGGACTGAAGCGCCTAGAACCGCTCGGCCACAGCAGCCGGCTGTAAAATAAGTCATTTATATTATTCGTGTTCCCTCACTTGTATGAAGAATAATAATTTTTTACAATAGCGATGTTTAAACAATACCTTTTTTCTACAAATGTAGTTCCTTGTAACTTATTACAGTTTCATTGTTTCTTCTGTGGTTCACTAGCGCCATCACGGCGCCCGGTCATAAAAAGTTGCCACATTTTTCTTTGGGAAAAGCGGCCATGGTGTTTACCCCAGTGAGAACTCGCATAGTACAACAGATAAAACTGGCTTTAGTCCCTTTTTCATAAAAAGTTATCATCCACTAATTAAGTTATACTATTTAAAACCTTCTCTGTTCTTTTGCGTTGGGCCTAAAACGAAGTCCGGTTGGAAACGACCTGGTGCAGCCGCTTGGTATTCTTTCAGATAGTAAGGGTGAAGGCGCCTAGAAAAATGAGCCGGTAAATCGGAAAAATAAATATGCGGTTCTGCGATGACGCCGGCCACAGCACCCACTTAAGTACAGCAAATTGTCTATTGTGTACGGCTTCAGAAAGCAGCATGTAATTCACTTGTATTATCTCCTTTCTCACTTAAAAATATTTGATGTGATACCTTATAATATGTATATTCAGAATGTGAAAGTAGTAAGTTTCTATTAATAACCATGGTTTGCTGAAAATTGAATATCTGATTCAGTGACCACTTTTCCCCCACCCTTTCCCCACCCCCTTTCCTATGCTGCACAAGGTGCCCCCCTACAAAGTGAATATTGGCTCTTAAACAAAAGAATTTGACGACCACCGTTCTAGAAGAAAGTTTCCTCAAGCACTCCCAAGTTAACTGCCGTGCTTTTAGAAGAAAGTTTGCTCAAGCACCGGCTGTTCCAGGTTTTCACGCCTGAGAAAAAGTATACACGTCCCATCATTTTCTCTTGAATGTTTAAGTGGATATTACCTAAAACTTGGTGTGAGAGACAAAAGATACAGTTCGGAGTATCACGTATGCTAGGAGAATCTGCGCTGTGGGCCGCGGCAACTTCCGAAACCTGTTCAATTAAATGATTAATTTGAAGAGGCTTTTCTTTCAAGGTATTGGTCGAAGCATATCCAAGCTCGCTTAAGACACAGTGTTTTATCCCACGGCCAACATTTCGGAGCAGGTCAGGCTCAGGAAATATTCTGAGAAGTATTTAGGAAAAACACGCTGCTAGGACAACCACATAGCTCACAAAGATGTCATAGGAATAAAGAAGGGTAAACTGCCAACCAGAATTCGCGAAAAATTAATTTTCACACCGAAGGACACAGTAGGAATCTTCCTGCCAGTAGAACATTCACTCGATCTGATTCAGGAGGACAAAACACCGCTTTTCGCGAACCGCAGCGACAATGGGTTGGGTTGGGTTGTTTTGGGGAAGGAGACCAGACAGGGATGTCATCGGTCTCATCGGATTAGGGAAGGATGGGGAAGGAAGTCAGCCGTGCCTTTTCAGAGGAACCATCCCGGCATTTGCCTGGAGTGATTTAGGGAAATCACGGGAAACCTAAATCAGGATGGCCGGACGCGGGATTGAACCGTCGTCCTCCCGAATGCGAGCAGCGACAATGGTCGGAATCATGTCGCTTGTTGCAAGGAAGCCCCGGCTCCAGCTGGCCCCAGGAAATCGTCATAATCGGATGCAAAACGGTTCAGGGTTCTCGAGGAGAAAGAAAAGTAATCAACATCGGTACTATCTTGGATATCAGACGTGTAGAAATACAGCTAATCAGGGGTAGTAGGCTCCTTCGAATAACGAAAATCATTTGCACCGAATTTTCGCGAACAAGCACATGTATAGAATGCGAATGGTAACCGCAGTAGGCCAGTGAATTATTCAGAACCACCCCAGCAAGCTTTCGAACAAGTATGAGTAGTTGAGGTCACTGAAGTGCGACCCTCAGTCCCTAATCAGTCAAGAAACTAGAGGCGGTTTCATCCTTCTCCTGGAATCGTCCACAGAATGGAATGGGGGGGCACACGTTATGATGCAGCAACAGACAAGTTATAACGATGGAACAGATATAAGCAACGAATTATGCGCTAACCCCATGTCATGTACTGCACGTTTTGAAGATGAGGTTAAGACCGCATTTCATACTATTGACGTTGGAATACCAACCATGGTAGTAATTAATACAGGAGCAAAAATGAATGTTTTCACGACTAATAGTTTTGAAAAGATCCATGAGACTGCTAAGAGACCGACATTGGCGATGCAAAATTATGTTGTGTTTTGGGCTATTGGAACCTGTACACAGAAGGTTGACGAGCAGGCAGAGGTGGAATTAACATCTGAGAATGGAGCCAATGAGTGCACGGTTTTCGTTGTGGAGGAGTTATCTGTGCCATGCTTACTCGGCATGGAATTCCTGTGGTAGGGGGATGCAAGAGTCAACCTTTGAAATGGAACTTGCCTAATAGATACAGAGGGGAAGGAAATAGTGTTAAAGTTAGTTCGTACTAGAGCAAATCAGGTCAGATTCTTAAGTTTAATTTAGTACCCAGTGAGGTGCTCTAGGCATACGCCCACCTTGCTGACTACATATGTGATGAGCCTGTGTCAACGAATGTAGAAAGCGATTTGCTTGATACAAATAATATTTACCGCAAGACACAAGAATCTGGGTGCTCCGCGGGCATCAGAAAGCTGATCTGGCTAAGCTATTACCGTCATTTGTTCAAGAATTCTCTGGTAAACCCAGAGTCATAAAAGGTTATATATATCATATGAATGTCGTCCCCCATGTTACATTTCACACCAAATTTATTCCATTCCGTTATCAAAAAGCAGTGAAGCAGAAGATATATAGGCCTCTGAGTTGTAATATCACTGACACTTTATGGTCGCCATACAGCAGCCTGCTGTTAGCAGTTTCGAAAGCAGGAGGCGGCTTGTACTTGGTATTTGAAATCCACTCAATAAATAAGATCATTGTGCCTGTTACGGCCCGATCTAAAGTGTCTGAGGAGCAGCTTCAGAGATTTCATGGAACCAAATATCTAACTAACATCGATTTGAGATCGTCGTACTGGGAGCTGGCTTTGTCGGAGGATTCTAGAAAGTATGCAGCGTTTGTCTTCTCAGGACGTTCGTACCAATTTAATGTGTTACGGTCCGGGGCTAAACATTAGTTCCGGCATGTCAGTTCCTGCCCTTGACGCAGTTCTCGAGCAAAATTATTACACAAGGTCGCTCTTTACATGGAGGATTTATTGACTAATACACCTAAGTGATGGAAGCATGTTCTTTGCTAGAGAGAGTGTTTTGTCACTGCCAACGTTGACAAATCAAAGTTTCTAAGGAACACATAAAATTCTTAGGCCACTTTATATACTTTACCGGGACTGTTCCTGACCTGACTAAAATAAAATCTGCAGAGAAGTTCCCTCCTTTTATTACAATGAAACAGTTGATGACATTTTATAGTCTAGCATCATTTTTTCGAAAATTTGTTCGCAACCGACTCCTCAGTAATCCAGAACTACACTCCTGGAAATGGAAAAAAGAACACATTGACACCGGTGTGTCAGACCCACCATACTGGCTCCGGACACTGCGAGAGGGCTGTACAAGCAATGATCACACGCACGGCACAGCGGACACACCAGGAACCGCGGTGTTGGCCGTCGAATGGCGCTAGCTGCGCAGCATTTGTGCACCGCCGCCGTCAGTGTCAGCCAGTTTGCCGTGGCATACGGAGCTCCATCGCAGTCTTTAACACTGGTAGCATGCCGCGACAGCGTGGACGTGAACCGTATGTGCAGTTGACGGACTTAGAGCGAGGGCGTATAGTGGGCATGCGGGAGGCCGGGTGGACGTACCGCCGAATTGCTCAACACGTGGGGCGTGAGGTCTCCACAGTACATCGATGTTGTCGCCAGTGGTCGGCGGAAGGTGCACGTGCCCGTCGACCTGGGACCGGACCGCACCGACGCACGGATGCACGCCAAGATCGTAGGATCCTACGCAGTGCCGTAGGGGACCGCACCGCCACTTCCCAGCAAATTAGGGACACTGTTGCTCCTGGGGTATCGGCGAGGACCATTCGCAACCGCCTCCACGAAGCTGGGCTACGGTCCCGCACACCGTTAGGCCGTCTTCCGCTCACGCCCCAACATCGTGCAGCCCGCCTCCAGTGGTGTCGCGACAGGCGTGAATGGAGGGACGAATGGAGACGTGTCGTCTTCAGCGATGAGAGTCGCTTCTGCCTTGGTGCCAATGATGGTCGTATGCGTGTTTGGCGCTGTGCAGGTGAGCGCCACAATCAGGACTGCATACAACCGAGGCACACAGGGCCAACACCCGGCACCATGGTGTGGGGAGCGATCTCCTACACTGGCCGTACACCACTGGTGATCGTCGAGGGGACACTGAATAGTGCACGGTACATCCAAACCGTCATCGAACCCATCGTTCTACCATTCCTAGACCGGCAAGGGAACTTGCTGTTCCAACAGGACAATGCACGTCCGCATGTATCCCGTGCCACTCAACGTGCTCTAGAAGGTGTAAGTCAACTACCCTGGCCAGCAAGATCTCCGGATCTGTCCCCCATTGAGCATGTTTGGGACTGGATGAAGCGTCGTCTCACGCGGTCTGCACGTCCAGCACGAACGCTGGTCCAACTGAGGCGCCAGGTGGAAATGGCATGGCAAGCCGTTCCACAGGACTACATCCAGCATCTCTACGATCGTCTCCATGGGAAAATAGCAGCCTGCATTGCTGCGAAAGGTGGATATACACTGTACTAGTGCCGACATTGTGCATGCTCTGTTGCCTGTGTCTATGTGCCTGTGGTTCTGTCAGTGTGATCATGTGATGTATCTGACCCCAGGAATGTGTCAATAAAGTTTCCCCTTCCTGGGACAATCAATTCACGGTGTTCTTATTTCAATTTCCAGGAGTGTATTAGAAATATTAAAGAACAACACACCTTAGATATGGACACCACAATGCCAGGAAGCCTCTAACAAAATTAAACAAGCTTTAGTATGTTCAAATATACTCCACCACTCGGATATGGAGAGAGAATTATGTGTCAGATCAGATGCTTCCTGTTCTGGGCTTGGTTCATGTCACTTTTACATAGTACAAAAGGATAGAAGAAGCGAATGTAACGTTAACAGTTTCGTAAGCAAGGCGTTATTTGAATGCAAAAGGATATACTCAGTGACAGTTGGAAGTAATTACTGTCGTCCGGTCTTTTACAAAATTTGATTATTACTTTTACGGTCGCCATATTAAAGCTTACTGTGACCATAAAGCATGGAGCTTTCTTCTCATTTATAAGCTAGTTCATTCACAATTAACTAGGTGCTGTCTTTTCTTACAAGAATAACTTCTTCGAAACCATATACATTAAGGGCAGTGAGAAAGTGATCATAGGTGCATTTTGCAGGTTACCCCAACGGTTGTCTGAATTCATTGACCTTGTCAAGCAGGTGACCGATTACAAAATTTATTTGATTAAGGCTTCTGCACATTGTTTCTATTATATTGAGACGTGTAAGAACGTGAGTGTATTACAAGATGTGTATCCCAAGTGGCAGAGAGTAAACCAAATTGTACAGCAACAGCCCTCACATAAGTTATCAAAATTCTACAAATTGTATAATGAAGTGTCATTTCATTGGAGGAAACCGGAATTGGAATCATGGCGTGTATGCTTACCTCATACCCATCAAAATCACTTAATCTGGTACACACAATTGGGATGTGTTCATGTGGGGGTGGAAAAATATAAGTGGAAAATTGCAATCTATTGTTATCTGCCCAATCTGCACAGACGCATGTACCATTTGGTAAGAACCTGCCTAATCTGTCAGAGGTCTAAATCGATAAACATATTTGCAAAGATACCACTGCACCTGGTACTAATGTCAGAACCAAGGGAGACAGCATGAAGTCACGCAGTACCAACCCTCAAGCTTGGGGAGGCATTAAATACATTGTAGCTGTGCATGATTAATTTTGCAAACAAGTGTGACTGTAAGGGTCAAGTCCATCAAAAGGTTAAACGAAGACTACTTCCCTTGGTAATACTGTCTGATAACGCTTCAAACTTTACTGAAGTACAACAAAGTAAATCAAATGTTGAGTTCCCTCTTTCACCCAGAACCAAACCCGCCTGCGAGAATCATCTGAGAATTTAACCAATTTATCTGGACGTACATAAAACCATTGAAGCCAGTGGGTATTTTTTGTTACGCTCTTTGAGCGGATGATGAATGGGTTGTCTCAGCGGGCGAATGATCTAACAGTAATGAGATATACTGCTATTATGGGGGTAAAAGTTTTTAGCCAGTATACTGTCATCTAGGTACTATGTGATGGTGGTCGTTTACCTTTACACATTGATTTTTGGGTGAATGCCTCATACATTTCCTTTTTATCCACGATGACATTTTGTAAAATTCCTCTACGCTTCCGCATAGGTTTTACTGGAGCGTTCTCCACTACATGTTATTACCATTGTTGTGGACAATCTATTGCAAGGTACTGACGACGAACGCTGGTTCAAACCCTCAATATGTTATCTATACCATGCCTTTACTCTAGTGAGCACATTTTTCATTAAGTTTATATCTTAGTTTGAGATTAGTTATTTTTCTTCAGCATTGTTTTTTCATTTATATACATGTTGCACCTGAAGATAGATGTAAATGTTTTGAAACCGATAGTGCCTAAGAATAAAAGGATTTTACTCCTGAAGAGGTGTTATTTATCAACATGATACATCGTGCCTTTGGTTGCCCACACTATAAAGTCTTTTGTACATATTTGTAGCGATTATGTGAAACGATACCTTGCTTTACATCACGTCTTTAAACCACGCAAAATGTTACTACGAGACAACGGAATATCCTGACTGTTTCAGATGACTATGCATATCTGACGGGGCTTCGAGTGACACCTTTAGGCATTTGAGGTATGGACTCACAAACTGAAACGGCAGTTATGCCACCTTCACCACAGACGACGATATTCTGTAATCTGTCATTCCAGTCCCAGTCAGCTGGTGCACGATCTTCCTTGCTTTGTCAGTGACAATGATTATGTGCTGACAAGTTGTTACATTGTTCGTCCAGTTTCACCCTGCGAAGTCTACAGTGCATATTCTGCACCCCACTTGTGTGCAGCTCCTTGACTCTCCTAACTTCATCAGTTCCTGCTGAGCTTTCCTTTTAGCACTGCACACGTGGTCCTACACGCAGCGATTGCAACTTTATTCACCTCGCACCTTATCTCATCCATCCATTAACCTATAGACCTTTCCCTCCAATATAGCTCTGTAATCGTCAGAAACCACTACATCGATAACGTTGTTCACATGACGATTTGATCGGTATTTGAGTCTCTTCTCCCAATTAGGTTAACAAAGCATTATGATATCCCAGAATATGGGTTCCAGATTTCCCCTGCGATCCCTCTTTAATAAGTGTTTTCATCACTTTTCAGTGCGCACCAGGTTAGTCCATCATGTGTGCAGAGAAGATATTTTTTTCAAAACCATTTATCGAAGCTACCAGTTTTCAAGACTTGCTCCCTTGTTGTTTGTCTCCCATTTTCTTGGCGTGGTTGATTAATGGTGTGCTTTTGGGTGTTCAGCCTGTTGTGGCCGGTTCGATACGGGAAACATTGATGCTGAGGTAGTGGACTGAGTGACAAGTTTGTTGATGAAAACGTAAAAGCTTCTCTTCTCCTTCTTTGAAGATTAACTACACAAACTCAAGAAATTATACCCTACCCTCTGTCTGGAAGTGGATGAGAGATAAGTCCGGTATAGAACTACTCTCAGCCATGTAAGAATGAACCACAATTACCCTACTAAAGTCATAATGTCTTACACGGTGCACTAATTGACTGCACAGACACTAAGACGTGCCATAATACCAGTCCAGGAGATCCACTTTGGCAGGGGTGAAGTCTCAGTATAGCACGAGGACAACTGCTGACATCTCCACGTACTGTCAGAGGGAAGATCCGACATCGGTAAACTGGCTGGCGTTGGAGAACAGGCTGCTGGAGATTTCACGAGAGACTCTGATAGCTAGCAAGCGTCAGCAGTCAGTATAACTCGTCCGTGGAGAGCTCGATGTCAATTGTCATTCCGTGGTTTAGCGACCTGATGCGCACACTGCTTTCGGCAAGTCTGGACCCTCTCCTGTGGCTGTCGAAGATTCTGTGGACAACGAACCAGCCTCTTTGGTTACTGTGCGCTACATTTCCTAACAAGCAAGGCTAGCACTGGTCGGTGATGAACCAGACTGCGTGTTAGCAGGTTGCAGAGGGTGATATCTAACGCTTGGTCACCCGCAGGGCATAAGTGAGCGACTGGTTCCCGTCTTGTAGGCGTGAAGCTGCATACACAACACATCTGTGTGCAGCAGAGTGCTTCAATAGAGGGCAGGTGTATCCGTGGGGTATGCAGTTCTGTGCTACAGCAGACTTTGTCGTCTGTTTGTTTATGCTCCGTGCATGTCTACTGTGCCATCCAGACACCGAGCGAGGTGGCGCAGTGGTTATCACACTGGACTCGCGTTCCTGATTTAGGTTTTCCGTGATTTGCCTAAATTGCTTCAGGCAAATGCCGGGATTGTTTCTGTTATACTGGAGCCAAGGTAGCCCCTGAGGGCCGGCAACCCATATTACACCTCAGAGGAGGAGGTTGTCTAAGCCCAAGGCGTACCAAAAGCACCATGGTAAACACCGGCTATTTACATACAAGATAATGGAAACAGACATTCCGAGCACAAATTCCTGCAGGGGGAGCTCGAGCCACGACCTGCAGGAAGTATCGCTACGCCAAAACCTGATTGGACAGCTATATAGTAGCTAGAACCAGCCCCAAAGTTCAGTTCAAGCTGGATGCCGACCTCGTATACTGCGACCATTGAAGATTACGTCTTCGTTTCGGAATTGGACTGTTACTAGTGTGTGAGTGTGTAACCACGAACCTTTGTGGAAAATTAGAAGCCAACTTTTGTTTGTCTCAATCAGGAGACTTCTACTGGCATCGTTATTGTTAAATTTCGGTTGTATGTTCCGTCATCAACCTTGTGAACTTACATCAATAAAAGTTGTGTTTGTAAAAATTTGCGAATTTTCAGTCACAACAATTTCTTCCCCATCCTTCCCTAATCTGATGAGACTGTTGACCTCGCAGTTTGGTCTACTCCTCCAAATCAACCTAACCCATCCAGACAGTCTGGCCAGTCGATCAGTGTGAGCATTGTATTAAGAACTCAGTGGGTTTCTTACGTCAGTTAGCGGGATTGTGTTTGAATGACTGTGGTATCCTAGTAAGTTTTGATACGATCTCTCTTTTCAATCGCATTCCTCTGTCGGCTTCTATAGTTTCAATTAAAGTTAAGTCCCGTGTTGAACTAACAATTTATTCCACATACGTTGATTTCCCTCGCTGTTTATTCCAGCCCTATGAGCAGGCAGAAGGAGTTGCGATGGCTAGCTCTCTACTAGCTAGTGTCGTCAATCTTTTTGTAGAATATTTCCAGGAATATGGTCTGGTTTTGGGAGCTTGCTCTTTTTATAGATGTTGATCATTTTCGTTATGGCAATGAGAATTTAAACAGCCGTTTAGAACGTCTCATTTCAGTTCGTCTGAATATTCACTTCACAGTGGAGGTGGAAAGAGATGACTGCTTTCTTTCCTTGATGGGTTGGTCAGGAGGAGGGATCATGGGCGCTGTAACATTTTGTTTACAGAAGTCAAATGGTTCAAATGGCTCTGAGCACTATGGGACTTAACTACTGTGGTCATCAGTCCTCTAGAACTTAGAACTACTTAAACCTAACTAACCTAAGGACATCACACACACCCATGCCCCAGGCAGGATTCGAACCTGCAACCGTAGCGGTCGCGCGGTTCCTACAGAAGTCAATTCATACTGATTTGTATCTTCAGGTTGACAGTTTTCACTATGTGGCACAGCGTGAAAGGGTACTTCGTTCATTGACTTATAGGGCCCATGTCGTCGTAGACCCTGAAATATTAATGGCACACACACGCACACACACACACACACACACACGTAGACGCCAGGACTAGCCACGCACATGCGCGCGCAAGAATGTCGGTGTGGATACAGCCTCACAAAGAAGGCAGGTATAAGGGTCGCTTGGATGCGTTCCGCACCTACATGCCAGTGCATTTAGACGTACGGGACGCGATCATGGCCGATGCTGGTCCGAGGACTTTGTGACTGGATTCATAAAATATGCAAAAGACAATACTGCTTGTGAAAAGTTAAATTCAAAGAGTATCCAAATAAAAATTAAAAGAGCGAGGCTTACGATAACTATTTGCATTTTGCATAATAGTTTCCCTGGAGTTTGTTGAAAAAAGTAACCTTTGGGACTTATTTACAAAGGAAATGAACGTTTTGACAGTAAGCACAGTAGCAGGTCTCTCGACGATATTCACATATGAATGTTGTGTTGCTACAATATGTTGTAATTGTTTATACACTGAGGCGATGAAAGTCATGGGATACCTCCTAATCTCATTTTGCCCAACGTAGTGCAGGAGCTGGACGTGACATGGATTCCATAAGTCGTTGGAAGTGCCCAGCAGAAGTATTGAACATCGCCGCGTTTATGACCGTCCATAATTGCCAAAGTGTTGCCGGAGCAGGATATTGTGCATGAACTGACCTCTCAGTTATGTCCAATAAACTATCGATGGTATTCTTCTCGGCGATCTGGATGGTCAAATCATTCTCACGAATTGTCCAGAACGTTCTTCATACCATTCGCAAACATTTGTGGCCCAGTGACATGGCGCATTACCATCCACAAAATTCCATTCTTGTTTGCGAACATGAACTCCATGTATGGTAGCAAAATGGTCTCCAGGTAACCGAACATAATCGTTTCCAGACGATGATTGGTTCAGTTGGACCGGAGGAACCAGTCCATTCTATGTATACATATCTCACACCATTATGGAGCCACCACCAGCTTGCACAGTGTCTTCTTGACAACTATACTCCATGACTTCGTGGCGTCTGCGCCACACTCGAGAAGCGTACCATCAGCCCTTACCAACTGAAATCGGAACTCATTTGACCAGGCCTCCGTTCTCCAGTAGTCTAGCGTTCAACCGAGACGGTCACGATCTCAGGAGAGGCGCTGCAGGTGATGCGCTGATACCAAGAACACTAGCGTTGCTCGTCTACTGCCATAGCCCAATAACGCCAGATATCGCAGTCCTGTCCTAACGGGCACGTTAGTTGTACGCCCCGCGTTGATTTTCGTGGTTATTTCACACAGTGTTGCTTGTTTGTTAGCTCTAATAACTCTACGCAAATGCTGGTGTTCTCGGTCGATAAGTGAAACCCTCCGGCCACTGCGTTGTCCACGATGAGACGTACTGCCTAAAATTCGATATTATCTTCACACTCTTGACACTGTGTATCCTGGAATATTTAGTTCCGTAATGATTTCCGAATGGAATGTCCCATGCGTCTAGCTTCAACTATCATTCCGCGTACAAAGTCTGTTAATTCCTGTCGTGAGGCCATAATCACTTCGGAAACCTTTTCACACGAATCATCGTTGTACAAATGACAGTTCCTCCAATGCACTGCCCTTTTATACCTTGTGTATGCGGAACTACAACCATTGCAGTGCGGGCCATGAGCTGACTAAAAGTGATGGAAATGGTACGGACCAAGGGACAGGATACAACTGATAGCGGTATTGAACACACTGGACGACAATTTGAAGAAGTTGGTGGGTATTATTGCGTGTCTTAGTGTACATTAACTAAAGTACATTTTAAAACGACAGCACTTCCACCAAAATATTAGAACAGCCTTATATTTTGTACTATAGTCTCTGATATAATAATTTGTTATACACTACCTGCGCCGGCCGCAGTGGCCGAGCGGTTGTAGGCGCTTCAGTCTGGAACCGCGCGACCGCTACGGTCGCAGGTTCGAATCCTGCCTCGGGCATGGATGTATGTGATGTCCTTAGGTTAGTTTTGTTTAAGTAGTTCTAAGTTCTAGGGGACTGATGACCTCAGATGGTAAGTCCCATACTGCTCAGAGCCATTTGAACCATTTGAACACTACCTGCACATAACATGGCTTCCTTCCAGGGTACAATTCCTTCTGATACAAAATATAAAAAATGGCTCTGAGCACTATGCGACTTAACTTCTGAGGTTATCAGTCGCCTAGAACTTAGAACTAATTAAACATAACTAATCTAAGGACATCACACACATCCATGCCCGAGGCAGGATTCGAACCTGCGACCGTAGCGGTCGCTCGGTTCCAGACTGTAGCGCCTAGAACCGCACGGCCAATCCGGCCGGCTACAAAATATACTTTACAAGCTGGTCGGTTGTCTTTTGCTAGTACACTTCGATTTATTGACGCTAGTGACTGTAAGCTAGATAGCTCCATCGTTTAACGATTGCCTGACGTCATACAACTAGATCTTCCTGGGGGTTTATTGTAAAAAGACACGCATTTTCAAAGCATTTGAACGTCACTGTGACGGTCTCGGAGCGTACCTGGCGAGTGAATACTGACTGGACATTGTCCGTGTCACTATGAGTCGTAGTTGCGATAGTAACACGGGCTCGAACCTTTTCCACACGGAACATGGCTGCAACTCGCCACGAAAAGTATCACTCCTCAAATGAGTGCTTGCGCGCTGCTTTCAGATGTAGAGCCTCCGTGTGGTGGTCCTGTACGTCAGCCTGCACGCAATTAAAAACGTGCTCCTAAATTCCTCTACATGTAGTACCACAGTTCCGCCCGCGACGTAGAGAATGGTAGCGGTGCGGATCAGTTCTACCTCCGTTTTCGTGAATAGGTGCGGTACGGTCTCTTTTCCGCTCGCGGAAAACATAACTCTTATCAAAGTATGGTTAATAATGAGGGTAGTTTCGACATAATTACCGTACAAAACTTAACAGGAGCGCCTAGGGCTCTTACTGAGCTATAAGCTCTGATTACTATCTCACCCAGCTTAACAGCGGTACGCCTATCGTGTGATGGCAACATTCCTCAATTTTTATTTCTGAAAAAATATTGGGAAGCTTAAGTCGATAATTCGACTTTTATTTTGTTGTTTCCTGTTTCCGATCCTCTATCGTCAACAACTGTCTGGGCACTGATCTTAGTTCCACTTGTACCCTTAACTTATGACAAACTTCTTGGAGTTTTTGGACAGGTCGTGTAGTTAAATTTTGCTAGGGTAGTTACTGAAGACTTCGCTCATAGTCCACTACCATGCCTTATCATCTTCCACTGGGTAGAAATTGTTTTTATTGGTTATTTTTGTTGTATTCACCGCATTCATTCAACCTGTATTTCTACACGACTGCAAGATTGCATCTGACTTCCATAAATTAAATATTGTTGCCCATTCCTAAACTGTGTATCATAATTTCGTAAGGTTAGAACAGTGGTTCACAACCTGCGGGGCGAGGGGGGGGGGGGGGGGGTGTTATTACCCGCTGAAATGTAAAACGTAATTTTCTGAGGAGTAAAACAAAAGAGTTCAATTGTGATTCAGCCACAACACTAAATTATTTTTATCACTATTACATAAGACTATAATACTGATTACATTACTTAACAGTAACTACATTTTTTCCAAAAACTGGCATTCACACAAAACGCAATGTTGCTGGAGCTAAAGCTTGTGAAAAGAATGAATGAACGCATTCCTTACACAGTCCACGCACTACACGCATATTTTGTACAATGCATCTATGACAGTAAAACTGAGAAATATAGATTACATATACTTAAATATCTTATGAAAATAGCTCCACCGAGTTGCAGGAAATTTCTAGAATAGACCAGAAATTGCTTCATTATTCACTTCGCAACAATAAACGAACTAATTGACAGTACAATGGAAAATATACAGTGGCCATTACACTTCTGTAGAGCCTAGTCTGTGATATTATCTTATTATTATTATTATTATTATTATTATTTTCGATTATTCCCATTGAAGAGAGCGTTTGAACTTGAATTCTTTTATGATGATTGTTTATGTTTTTTCTGAGCCCAAATTTTCTTCATGTGTTCACTGTGTTGTTTCTTTCGCTCCGCTGTCCATTTGCATCCTGGTCTCTTCTGTGTTGTGGTGTCAAATTTATGTTTTTTGATGATGGTCCTGAATTCAGTTCTATTTTCTGCATCGTTTACTGTTATGTGTGCTTGTCTGAGGTCCTCTTCAACTTCTTTTATCCATTTTGTTTTTTCCCTGCCTGAGTTGATGACTTTAAGAATTCGCTTTGAAATTCTGTTTTCATTCATCCTGTGGATATGTCCGTAGAACTGCATTCTTCTTTTCCTTATTATATCCGTAATCTTGTCTGTGTATTTATATAATTCTGATGTTGGTCTCTTCTTCCAGATTCCTTGCTCTTGTATCGGGCCAAAAATTTTCCTGAGAATTTTCCTTTCTTGTTTCTCTATTTCTTTGATTTTAGTTTGCCCACCTATTTGTGTTGTTTCAGATGCATACAGTGCCTCCGGAAGTACGACAGTGTTGTAGTGCCTCAATTTTGCGTTAATGGATATGGACTTTTTGTTATAATAGTTCCACGTGAGTTTATATGGTTTCTGTAGTTTTTTTATTCTTTCCTCATTGGCCTTTAGGTTGATCCCTGATGGCTGGATGATTTCTCCCAGGTACTTAAAATGTGGTACTTGTACGATTTTCCCATGGGTTGTCACAATAGGCAATTTGTCTTGTGGCACTCTTTCTATGTACTGGGTTTTCTCATATGAGATTTGCAGGCCAGTTCTTTGTGCAATTTCGAGTAACTTCTATATGGCGTTAGTGGCTTCTTTTCTATTATTTGTGAGGATTGCAAGGTCATCTGCAAAAGCTAAACACTTCACATTGAATCTATTATCTTTTCTAATGCCAATTTGGATTCCTTTGACTTCGTTTTCCCATGTCCTGATGATTTTTTCAAGAATGATATTAAAGAGTAATGGTGAAAGTCCGTCACCCTGTCGCACTCCAGTTTGGATTACAAATGGTTCCGAGATATCCCCCATAAATTTAACCTTGGAGACTGTGTCAGTTAATGTTTCCTGAATGATTGCTCTTGTCTTTCTGTCAATGCTGAATTCTTCCAGTGTCTTGCAGAGCACTACTCTGTCTATTGAGTCGTAGGCCTTTTTAAAATCTACAAAAGTAACCACTGTGTTTCGGGTGTTTCTCATCTGGAGAATCATTTTCAGATTCCAGATCTGCTCTGTGCATGATCGTCCCTTGCGAAAACCAGCCTGGTATTCTCCTATTTGTGGGTCTGCTTGTTCTTCTAATCTATTCATGAGAACTTTTGATAGGATTTTATATGTGACCGGTACGAGTGAGATACCCCTGTAATTATTTGGTTCAGTTTTGTCCCCTTTTTTGTGGAGTGGATGGATGAGTGTGCATTTCCATTCGGATGGGATCTGTTCTGTTTCCCAAATGTTTAATATGATTTTGTGAATTTTTCCTGTTAATCTTTCATCATTTAGTTTCCATGGTTCTGCAATAATTCCATCTTCTCCTGGGGCTCTATTGTTTTTCAGTGTCTTGATAATTTCTACTATTTCGTTGATGGTTGGCGGTTTAGCGTCAGGATTTGGTGTAGACGTCTCGTAGTGAATGTCCTCTGTAGGTCTTTCGCAGTTGAGAAGTTTGTTGAAATAGTCTGCGAGGATTTGGCAGTTATTCTTCGTATTAGCTTCTAGTGAACCATCCGGTTTCTTGATGCAAAGATTGGGTGGCTGGTATCCTGCAATATGTTCTTTAAACGTCTTATAAAAATTCCTGGTGTTGTTCTTCTTAAAGTCTTGTTCTATCTCATCTAGTCGCCGTTTGTCACAATTTCTTTTTTCCCTCCGAATAGTTTTCGATGTTTGTTTTCGGATTACTAGAAATTGTTGCCATTTTTCTGATGTTTCATGACTATTGAAGTTTTTCCAGGCATTGGTCCTTTCTTCTATTGCTTGGTCACATATTATATTCCACCACCTGTGTTTTCTCCTTCTTGGGGGTTGACCCAATTTCATTGTGGATTTGAGGACGTCCACAAGTTCTGTCCAGTTTGTGGTGTTTGTCTGACTAATTTCCTGTAAGATGTTTTCCTTGTTGAGTTTTATGTATTCGGGTTCTGGTCTCAGCACTTTGTTTAATTTTGGCTTTTTTCTATTGGGTTGTAATCTGGTCTTTATCTGTAGAAGATGGTGGTCTGAGTCAAAAAATCCTCTTCTCGTTTTCACATTCAGAATTTCTGCTGTGTTACTCTTGGAGATGGCCACATGGTCTATCTGGAATTCACCCAACATTGTGTTGGGCGACTTCCAAGTAAACAGTTTCTTGTTGGGTTTTTTGAATTGTGTTGACATAATTACGAGGCCGAAATTTTCGCAAAAGCTTATCAATCTTTCCCCATTCTTGTTAGTTCTCTTGTGAGCTGTATGGATTCCGGTGATTTTCCTGTATTTTTTCTCTTTACCTAATTGTGCGTTAAAGTCGCCTAATAAGATTACTACATGGTGTTTGGCAATTTTGTTTGTCGTCTCTTCAAGGTCATTCCAGAAGTCATCCACTTTCTGGCGGTTCTTCTTGTTATAGTTATTTGTGGGTGCGTGTGCGTTGGTCAAGGTATATGCTTTGTTGGCCGATTTGACGGAGAGTGTTGATATACGTTCTGAGGCAGACTGGAAGTCAATGACAGGGTCGCTGATAGATTTGTGGACTGCAAATGCTGTGCCAGACTGTTTGAGTCCTTTCTCATTAGTTTTAACTGCTGGTTTTCCTTTGTAGATCCTGTAGTTGTCTGTATCAAAATGGTTTTCGTCCGTAAATCGTGTTTCCTGGATTGCAAGGATTTTGATCTGGAATTTTTGCAGCACGTCTGTAAGTTGTTTGATCTTGCCCAGTTTGAAAAGAGTATTAGTATTAAGTGTACCGATGAATTGTCTTTTATTTTGTGTGTAATAATTTGGACGTCGTCTGGTTCTCAACCTTAGGCGTAATATGATGCTCCTGGTCCCCCGGAATCCGATGACCAGGTAAAGCCAGCCTTGCGACTGGTGCCCGGGGTAGTGGATTCATTCCTTGTGTTATCATCATGTTTGGTTTTCAAGTTGAAAACTAACTTGATTGTTGAGATCAAGAAGGTTGCTGCAGCCGCACCATGTAGGCGAACAGACGCTGACCCCTAACCGCTGGATACCAGGCAGACGTTAGTGGATTTCGGTTGATAGTTTTGGTCCACCCCGGGTATTTTATTTCCCCGGTACCCTCCATATCTGGAGAGCATTCCCCTATGCGCCACCTGGGGATTATTATTATTATTATTATTATTACTGTTACTATTAGTGAGAGTCGTGAGATGTAAACCATAGGCACCCGGAAGTATTCCAATTTCTACAATTTCAGAAGTAAGGGGTCCATCAGTCAAGCGATTTGCAAGCAATAGGCCTAAGTACAGTGTACACATTTTAATCTGGTTGATTTTAAATGGGAGTGCAGGCTGTGGGTGAAGCAAGTGTTGGTAGGGAGAGGAAACAGGTTTTGTAAAAATTGTCTACCCTCAATGTGCATAGAAATAGTTTTAGGTAACACTCACAATGCCCTGAGAAATGTTTCCTCTTTCTATAAAAAAAAAAGTTGTTAGAAATAAACCAGGCCAATTGTCTTATTGATTCAGTAGTTCGTGGTTTATCGAAATGCCTACAGAAACTAAACATCATTTATCTTACGTTGTTTTAAAAATGAAATCGTTCAAAGAAAATTATTTTTCTTTCTATAATTTAATGAGGTGCTAGTAGTGATGATAGAGGAATGGGGGGGAGGGGATTGATAATATTTGATTGCACTTAGGGCTAATGGCCTCAGAAGAGCTAGGAACGTCTGGGTTAGAACACTGTAAGTCGCAACGTGTAATGAATGTACCTGCAAGTCATTTCCTTGAATTGGTTAACCTCTATGCATCCTTGGCCATGTCCAAGATATCTGGTTCTGTGCCGCATGGCAGTGCAGTGATGTTGCCACAATTTCTGGTCACCTTTAATCTCATGCGGTTGGGCAAAATATAGACCTATACTGGTGCGGTGTAGACTGCTACGTCAAAGAAATCCGGCTAAAAATTCCTGTTTAATTAAAAGTCAGGCGGATTAAACTAGAAGGGAGAGACACGGGTACATTCGTAATTAACGTTGTAGTGTTTAAGGCACCTTTTTCATATCATCAGTTATATTAAGTTCTCATTCCCCTTGCAGATCTCTTGCAGAAAATTATGCTGCCTTTGTGCAGCTCGTGCCCCGCATCACTCTCGACAGAACCGTGACTTTTCCAGGATACTGCGTTATTAATCACTGAGTTGAAAATTGCATTCAGCGTCTGTCAGTCCCATTCCTTCTTTTCTCCGTGAAAACCTCAGTGTGAGACAAAGCATTATTAATTAAAACTAAAGACGATAACAAGGAATCTCCTTCGAAATCTGAAATGGTTGGAGCTAGCGTATTTTTCACAAATGAATTCCTTCGTCTCTCCACAGATACCCAATTCGTTGAGCTGTATGCGATGTGGCGTTTCCCGTTGTAGTAAACATATAATGCTGCAACTTCAGTTGGTAGTGACGATCAAGGGATTTGTGGTTTTGACCACTCCATTGGATTGAGAAATAAAACCACTACCCAATTCATTTATTTATTTATTGCAGTCAGTGTGAATGGTACGTGCTTTGTTCAAGCATTACAGCAACACAGATACAGTTACAAGTGGTCGAACATTGACAGACGTATGGCTCCGACGGTCGCATTGTTATTTTCACATCAGAGACACGCAGTAAATCAATAAAAGTGGAAAACTTCTCTAGGGGAGAGCGCGAATGTGGGCATTCCTCACTGATTCAGACGACACACATTCAGTGGCTAAACGCAGCTGGCAGTGCGAAGCAGCCGTAAATCTCACAACCTCAGTCTGCGCATGAAAACTGGTAGTTCTAATTTCGAAATGCGTTGGGCTATATAAGAAAAAAATTATAACTGAAGATGGCTTATTATTATTTACATAATTCGTATCAAAAAGCAAGTCACAGATAACCAACATCGGCGAATTGTCTATTTACATCCCACGAAGAACTTTTGGGGTAATCCTAACCCTAGAACTAAAGTGTACGCGAATGAGACCCCCCCCCCCTCACCCACATCTCTAATCTTTCACATTTCAATACATTGTACTGAAACAATTGTAACAAATGAATAGTTCTGAATGATGAATCAGCACATCAAAAAACCTACGAGGGATAGTAATGAAATTTAAATTATCAGCTCGAAAAAATGGTCATGAAATTTATTTTTTGTTTGATTGTCGATAGACATCGAATTTTCCGCGCCACACTATTGTAGCGCGTCGCTGAAGGGGAAGGCTGGTGATGGGGTGGAGTAAGACTGATAATTTTGGAGGTCACATTTCGTCCATTTCTCCTCCATAGAGATCTGTCCCGCTTGGGTGGCCCTTTTGATACCTCATCTACTCTGATCGAGAGGGCGACATCTAGTAGTATAATGTGCCACACTTTAACTTTTAAAAGAATTTAATGTGACCATACGAGGGGTAGCCATGACGTTTACACATTGATATCCCTGCACTACAGTACGTAGCACGCCGCTAAAGGAACCGAAACAAAATTAACTCACAGATTAAGTGGAGATGGGGTGAGCCCTTTTGTTTTTGGGTCCTCCAGCAGGGTACTACAGTAGTGTAATGTGGGGATTTCAGTGTGGCTCAGGACTGCAAACACGTACCTGCAAACAAACAAACAAATGTATTTTGTAACTATATTTTTTCGAGCTGATGATTAAACCTTTACGTTTACCGCTCACACTGCTCAATTACATGACTGGAGCTAAAGCACGCGTAACAGTAACAACAGCAAAGTATCTGCGAGTAACTGTCCAAAGCGACCTAAAGTGGATGGAACACGTTAGACTAGTTATAGGGAAAGCAGGTGCCATATTCACATTAACTGGAAGAATCTTACGAAAATGTAAATCATCCACAAAAAAATTTGCCTTACAAACCACTGTCAGACCGAGTCTTGAGTAGTGTTCATGTTGTATTCATGAAATAATGGAATATACTTGGCGTCAAAAACAATACTGTGGTAGGAAGAGAATCTGATACCACTGAAAGTAGTTGCTGAGAAGTGGCTTTCGTGTACGCAGCAAGTATGTAGCTTCGTCACAGAGCCAAATGGGGCTAAGCAACAGCTATATAAGAAGTGATTTTTGAGTCTTCAGTTTTCTGAATGGTTTGATGCGGGCCGCCGCGAATTCCTCTGCTGCGGCAACACCTTCAGCTCGAGTAGCACTTGCAACCTACATCCTCAATTATTTGTCAGATGTATTCCAATCTCTTTCCTCTACAGTTTTTACCCTCTACAGCTCCCTCTAATACCATGGAAGTTATTCGGTTATGACTTAACATACGTCCTACCAACGTGTGCCTTCTTCTTGCCAGTGGAAAAATGTTTCGTTCGTTGCTACGCTCTGCGGGAACCTCCTCATTCCTCATCTAATTTTCAACATACTTCTGTAACACCATATCTCAGGTCCTTAATTTCTGTTGTGTTCCGGTTCCCCACAGTCCATGTTTACTACCATACACTACTGTGCTTGAAATGTACATTCTCAGAAATTTCTTCCTCAAATTAAGGCCTTAACATACGTCCTACCAACGTGTGCCTTCTTCTTGCCAGTGGAAAAATGTTTCGTTCGTTGCTCCGCTCTGCGGGAACCTCCTCATTCCTCATCTAATTTTCAACATACTTCTGTAACAGCATATCTCAGGTCCTTAATTTCTGTTGTGTTCCGGTTCCCCACAGTCCATGTTTACTACCATACACTACTGTGCTCGAAATGTACATTCTCAGAAATTTCTTCCTCAAATTAAGGCCTATGTTTGACACTGGTCCACTTTTATTGGCCAGGAATGCCCTCTTTGCCAGTAATAGTCTGCTTTTTATGTCCTTCTTGCTCTTCCGTCAGGCATTATTTTGCTGCCTAGGTAGCAGAATTCCTTAACTCCATCTAATACATGATCTCCAATTCTGATCTTAAGCTTCTCACTTCTTCTACTACTCATAACTTTCGTCTTTCTTCGATTTACTTTCAATCCGTAATCTGTACTTATTAGACTAATCATTCCATTCAACAGCTCCTGTAACTCTTCTTCACTTTCACTGAGCCGGCCGCGGTGGTCTCGCGGTTCTAGGCGCTCAGTCCGGAACCGCGCGACTGCTACGGTCGCAGGTTCGAATCCTGCCTTGGGCATGGATGTATGTGATGTCCTTAGGTTAGTTAGGTTTAAGTAGTTCTAAGTTCTAGGGGACTGATAGTGCTCAGAGCCATTTGAACCATTTTGGACTTTCACTGAGGATAGCAAAGTCATCTGCGAATCTTATCATTGATATTCTTTCACCGTGAATTTTAATTCCACTCTCGAACCTTTCTTTTATTTCCGTCATTCCTTCTTCGATGTATAGGTTGAACAGTAGGTGTTAAAGACTACACCCCTATCTTACAGCTTTTTTAACCCTAGCACTTCGTTCTTGGTCTTCCACTCTTATTGTTCCCTCTTGGCTCTTGCACATATTGTATGTTACCTGCCTTTCACAGTAGTTTACCCCTATTTTTCACAGAATTTGGAACATCTTGCACCATTTTACACTGTCGAACGCTTTTTCCAGGTCGGCAAATCCTATGAACGTGTATTGATTTTTCTTTAGTCTTGCTTCCATTATCAACCGCAACTTCACAACTGCCTCTCTGTTGCCTTTACTGTTGTGACTTGGCAAGACAGCCAAGCCACTATGAGATAGCCGAAAGGCACGCGTTTAAGCTCACGCAGGCTGGCGTGAGGTCTGGAACAGTTAAAGGAGTTGAGTCTAGTAAAAAAAGTACGTAGCTTCTTGAATACTTAACTTTAATCCATAATTGGTAAACATCGGTCTGACGGTACATGCATCACAAGATAAATAGCAAATGATAATGGCGCCTTGCTAGGTCGTAGCAAATGACGTAGCTGAAGGCTATGCTAACTATCGTCTCGGCTAATGAGAGCGTAATTTGTCAGTGAACCATCGCTAGCAAAGTCGGCTGTACAACTGGGGCGAGTGCTAGGACGTCTCTCTAGACCTGCCGTATGGCGGCGCTCGGTCTGCAATCACTGACAGTGGCGACACGCGGGTCCGACGTATACTACCGGACCGCGGCCGATTTAAAGGCTACCACCTAGCAAGTGTGGTGTCTGGCGGTGACACCACATTTACCTTTCCTAAAGCCAAACTGCTTGTCGTCTACCACATACTCAATTTTCTTTTCCATTCTTCTGTACATCATTTTTGTCAGCAACTTGAACGTATGAGCTGTTAAGCTGATTGCGCGATAGTTTGCGCTCTTGTCAGCTCTTGCAAATCTTCGGAACTGTGTGGATGATGTTTTTCCGAAAGTCTATTTGTGTATCGCCAGAGTCATATATTCTACACACCAACGTGAATAGTCGTTTTCTTGCCATTCCTCCTAATGATTTTAGAAATTTTGATGGAATGTTATCCAGCCCCTCTGCCTTATTTGATCTTAGGTCTTCCAAAACTTTTAAATTCTGGTTCTAACTCTGGATCCCCCATGTCTTCTACCTCGTCTCCTGTTTCTTCTTCCATCACGTCATCAGACAAGTCATGCTCCTCATAATGGCCTTCAGTGTACCCTTTCCACATATCAGCTCTCTTCCCTGCATTTAATAGTGGAACTCCCATTGTACTCTTAATGTTGCCACCCTTGCTTTTAATTTCACCGAAGGGTGCCTTGAATTTTCTATAAACTGAGTCAGATCTTCCGACAATCATTTCCTTTTCGATTTCTTCACATTTTCCACGCAGCCGTTTCGCCTTCGCTTCCCTGCGCTACTTAAAGTGTTTATTCTGTTACCCATGATGTTCTCGCAGTTATCATCTTTGTACCTACGTTTTTCGTTCCAACTTCTGTGGTTGCTCTTTATATAGGCGTCCATTCCTCTTCAACTAAACTGCCTACTGAGCTATTCCTTATCGCAGTATCTATAGTCTCAGAGAACTTCAAGCGTATCTCTTCATTCCTTAGTATTTCTGTATCCCACTTCTTTACGTACTGATTCTTTCTCACTAGTCTCTTAAACGTCAGTCTTCATCACTACCAAATTGTGATCTGAGTCTACATCTGCACCTGGGTATGCCTTGTAATCCAGTATCTGAGTTCGGAATCTCTGCCCTACCATGATGTAAGGTAATTGAAATCTTTCCACGTCTGCGGGCCTTTTTGAAGTATACCTCCTCCTTTTGTGATTCTTGATTGAGTGACTGCAACTTAGATTACCAACAAATCAAAAAAACTTATTAAGACGAGGGGCGTTCAGTAAGTAATGATTGCGGAATTTGTTGTGGGACATGGTGGAATATTTGAGCTTCAGCCACTATAGATTCATGAAGTTCCGATTAGTGGCGGCGCTGTATGTAGCGTTGAAAATGGGGTCTGTGCCGGAGGTGCGTTCCAAGCGGATAGTTGTCATTCAGTTTCGTTTTGCGTAAAACCAGACATTGCAGATGTTCATTGGCGCTTTCAGAATGTCTACGGAGACTTAGCATCGAACAAAATTACGGTGAGTCGTTGGGTAAGGCATCCGTCATCATTGCAGCAAGGTCGCGCAAACCTCTCCGAACTCCCGTGGCCCCACATTCTGCAATTATCCTTAATTTATGAGCATGAGTGTATATCTACAAACCGCATTACAGTGAGGTACAGTTGTTTCCTGGAATTTTCTAGAAAATGGCTCCTGCACTAAATTTACGTGTTTATCGCCTTGTCGAAACACATGTTCCACAAGAACAAACGTTCCTCAGTTGAAAGCATCTTAATTTATAAACAAACCGAACATCTAAACACTACACATCGCATTCAACAGCTTTCATCACCTGACCCAAAGAGTTAAATGTTACGCAGCAGTGGAACGAATTATAAAGCAGTCGAGTATCTACGGAATAAAACCAATTCAGCCAACTTGTGTACGGCCAACTTTGTTCGGAACGTCCAACGTAATCTCCATCCGTAACCCGCAGTCCAGTGCAGAGTGGCCTTCCGAACACACTGTGTATCACTCGACCACAGTGTTATTCTAATCAGATCATTCGTATTCTGCACATGTAGATGCATGTCAGCCACTTTACTCTGTGTAAACATAAACAATTATACCTATGCATACACTAGGCTTTCAAATTTTTTAATGACTGATATAAAGACAGCTCTCATCTCTACGCTCTGACGAAGATTTCCGTTGGTTGTGAGACAAATGCCGGAACTGGCAGTCCTCTTTCAAATATTCTCAATTGGATCTCCCGCTGCCCCACAGCCGTCTTTCCTGGTGCTTGGCTGAGAGGTCTCTGATTATTGGAACAGGCCGTTCTATCCTCAGGGGTAGAGAATGAAAAGTGCTGATAGTAACTGTATTGGAAAAATGTACCGTTTGAAACATCTGCAAACCGAACTCGGGAATAGACTTAATATTTTCGGACACCAAAGCTATGGACATATTGATGTGAGAAAATGTGTTAAACAAACGATGAAATTTTATTAATTAAGAAAAAAGACCAGAACAATAAAATTTGTTATTAGTTTCTCCACGTTTAGAGAGTGCTAGTGCTCCGCAGCTGTATGCTTAATTAATAACAGCCATTCCAATTATTGTGATGTTCTTTGTTTTAGTCCTCGACCGATTTCGGCTTTTCTATACCGGCGTGCAAAACTTAAGGAGGACAGTAACATTTGCATGATGTGTCACTGACAGGCGACATAGCTCAATGAAACTTGGAGCATATATAAAAGAACTGCTACAGTATAGTACAGAAAGTAACCGAAAGAAACACGAAATGAGAGGAACAGAAAAGGCACATTTGTTCAAAGACAATAACTACGAGGGTTGGAACTTTAATAGTGGCAACTATTTATTTACAGTTCGTAAAAAATAGATACTTGTTTCAAAGTTTTACTGACCTTCAAAGTAGTCGCCAGCATTGTGTACAACCCGTTACCAGCGATGTGGAAGTCGTAGGATACTCTTAGCAGTGCCAGTTGTGTTGACAGTTCGAGCGGCGCGCTCTATAGTCCGACGAATTTGTAGCAGTTCTGAAGCGAATGCCTTGAAGCGTTTCCTTCAGTTTAGAAATCGAGTTGAACTTACGAGGGCTCAAGTCAGGGGAGTGCAGTAGGTGGTATAGCACTTAGCAGCCCCATCAGTCAGACAAATCAGTATCAGCTTGCACTGTACGTGCTTGTGCATTGTCCTGCAAAATGATGGTCAGGTCCTGCAGGAAGTGTCTCTAAGCTGGTCGTAGGCTGTGTTCCAAAAATGAACAGCTTAGAAGTGATGACGCTTTCTGCAGGACCTGACCATCATTTTGCAGGACAATGCTCAAGCACGTACAGTGCAAGCTGTTACTGATTTGTTTGACTGATGGGGTTGCTAAGTGCTGTACCACCTGCTGCACTCCCCTGACTTGAGCCCTCGTAAGTTCAACTCGATTTCTAAACTGACGGAAACGCTTCACGACATTCGCTACAGAACTGCTACAAATTCGTCGGGCAATAGACCGCTCCGCTCAAACTGTCAGCACAACTGGCACTGCTAAGAGTACCCTACGACTTCCACATCACTGGCAACGGCTTGTACACAATGCTGGCGACTACTTTGAAGGTCAGTAAAACTTTGAAACAAGTATCTATTTTTTACGAACTGTAAATAAATAGTTACCACTATTAAAGCCCGGCCGCGGTGGTCTAGCGGTTCTAGGCGCTCAGTCCGGAGCCGCGCGACTGCTACGGTCGCAGGTTCGAATCCTGCCTCGGGCATGGATGTGTGTGTTGTCCTTAGGTTAGTTAGGTTTAAGTAGTTCTAAGTTCTAGGGGACTGATGACCTCAGTAGTTAAGTCCCATAGTCCTCAGAACCATTTTTGTGGTTCATGCACGATGGAGCTCCTGCACATTTCAGTCGAAGTGTTCGTACGCTTCTCAACAACAGATTCGGTGGCCGATGGATTGGTAGAGGCGGACCAATTCCATGGCCTCCACGCTCTCCTGACCTCAACCCTCTTGACTTTCATTTATGGGGGCATTTGAAAGCTCTTGTCTATGCAACCCCGGTACCAAATATAGAGACTCTTCGTGCTCGTATTGTGGACGGCTGTGATACAATACGCCATTCTCCAGGGCTGCATCAGCGCATCAGGGATTCCATGCTACGGAGGCTGGATGCATTTATACTCGCTAACGGAGGACATTTTGAACATTTCCTGTAACAAAGTGTTTGAAGTCACGCTGGTACGTTCTGTTGCTGTGTGTTTCCATTCCATGATTAATGTGATTTGAAGAGAAGTAATAAAATGAGCTCTAACATGGAAAGTAAGCGTTTCCGGATACATGTCCGCATAACATATTTTCTTTCTTTGTATGTGAGGAATGTTTCCTGAAAGTTTGGCCGTACCTTTTTGTACCTCCAAAACAAACATGTTCGACATTGTTCTTGGGTGCATTAGATGTATGTAAAGCACTGTCGGACATGATCGCTTTGGGGGTCTAGGTGTTATGGTGTGGGGAGGTATAATGTTGCATGGGCGTACTGGCTACAAATCTTTGAACACGAGACACTCACCGGTCGACGTGACACTGCACGGCTTTTCCATGTGCGTCTTTTCAGTGGTACATTCGACGCTGACGTCATTTTTATGGATAATAATGCGCGACCTCACGCAGCATCGTAGGTGGAAGAACTGTTGGAGCGAGAGGATAGTCGGCGAATGGACTTGACTGGCCGTTCCCACGACTTGAATTCTATCGAGCACGTGTGAGCTGCGTTAGGAAGACTTACTGCAACACATGCACCAAGGGCCATCCAGCAGGTGTCAACCGAACCTATGCAGAAATGGAACAGCCTACCACAAGAGCACCGTACCAACCTTGTGTCCAGAATCGAAGCACATTGAAGAGCATGTACTGCCGTCCGTAGTGACCACACATCCTATTAAGAGCCATGTCGCGCCTTTTGTGTTGCCCAGGCGACCATCATAAATCGCACTGACTTCAGTGTGATTATCATCTTTGAATAAAAGTGACATTTCTGTTCGTCTCATTGTGTCTTTCTTTCGATTACCTTCTGTATTATATTGCAGCAGTTCCTTCTCTGTACTGCCCACGTTCCATCGAATTATGCTGCTTGTCAGTGACACATCATGCGATAGTTACTTCCATCCTTAAGTTTTGCACAACAGTGTATTTAAGTCATTTTCAGATCTATTAGAAACTGGATTAAATATAAAAGCTGAAACCAATCGTGGATTGCATTAAAGAACATATTAGCAACTAGAGCCACGTTCATTAACAAAATCAGTATTACGATCATGTCAAACCTGTCAAAGACCTGCCGGCCGCGGTGGCCGAGTGGTTCTAGGCGCTTCACTCTGGAACCTCGCGACTGCAACAGTCGCAGGTTCGAATCCTGCCTCGGGCATGGATGTGTGTGATATCCTTAGGTTAGTTAGGTACAAGTAGTTCTAAGTTCTAGGGGACTAATGACCCCCGATGTTAAGTCCCATGGTGCTCAGAGCCATATGAACAATTTTTTTTTTCAAAAACCTGACGTCACACATTGAGAACAAATTGTACTCACTGTAAGACGTCCAATAATGAGTGAAATCCCACGTCCAGGAGCCTTAACACTGAAAGACAGTTACAGGAATTAATATTTAGTGTTGATCACGCAAAACAGTTTTGTAACCCAAGTAAATATAAAGCAGACTAGCAGTCTCTCGTGTTTGTGTAAGGCTTTTACTTACGCCTAGTATAGTCCCAATATTTTTCTGTGGGACAGATATTATTTATTCAGAGATTTACAGACTCTTATTCAAAACACAGAATTGAGAGATAGATTTTACAAAAAAATGGTTCAAATGGCTCTGAGCACTATGGGACTTAACTTCTAAGGTCATCAGTCCCCTAGAACTTAGAACTGCTTAAACCTAACTAACCTAAGGACATCACACACATCCATGCCCGAGGCAGGATTCGAACCTGCGACCGTAGCGGTCACGCGGTTCCAGACTGTAGCGCCTTTAACCGCTTGGCCACACCGGCCGGCTAGATTTTACAGGTACAGACTGAAGTGGCGAGTGAAAATTTGAGCCGACGACAGGAATCGAACCAGGCTCTCCTGCTTACTAGGCAGGTGCGTTAGCCACTTTTTATTTTTTATTTTTTATTTTTTTTATCTGAGCCTTCCGTTGCACTAAGCCACCTAGGCACAGCAGTTCACACAACTACACGGATTAGTCTGACACGCCTCCCTCCTCGATCCAAATTCTCACTGCCGCCCCAGTCTACTTTAAATTCCCTCTTACACACGAACAGAATTACCGAGGCTCTCCGTGTTCTGGAATAGCACGTCAGCATCGAATGTAAACTCGGACTCCAGCCTGAAACCCATGTGCAGGTACTTATAGAAATGAAATGACAATTTCATAGACGTCCTGGTCTCATACAGATACGAGCTTATGTACATAGATCGAAGCGGCGAGTGGAAATTCCCGGCCTTGGTACAAATTTTCTATATACAAATGTATATGTACAAATTTTCTGTATACATAAAATCATGTGTGTGTGAGACTGGTAAAGTCTACGAAATTGTGTCATTGCATTTGACAAATAGATGATGATGATGATGATGATGACGTCCTATACTCCGAGGAGCGTAGGGAACGATGCGGGAGACCCACACCGCCGACTAGGCAAGGTCGTAGCGGAGGTTGTTTGCCATTGCCTTCCTCAGACCGTAATGGGGATGAAAGATTATGATAACCCAAAAACACCGAGTCATCTCGAGGCAGGGAAAATCCCTGTCTCCGCCGGAAATCGAACCCGAGACCCCGTGCGCAGGAAACGAGAACTGGGTTATTTTGTAAGCGTGATAGCGTTACGGAGATGTTTAGCAAACTCAGGTGGCAGACTCTGCAAGAGAGGCGGTCTGCATCGCGGTGTAGCTTGCTGTCCAGGTTTCGAGAGGGTGCGTTTCTGGATGAGGTATCGAATATATTGCTTCCCCCTACTTATACCTCCAGAGGAGATCACGAATGTAAAATTAGAGAGATTGGAGCGCGCACGGAGGCTTTCCGGCAGTCTTCCTTCCCGCGACTGGAACAGGGAAGGGAGGTAATGACAGTGGCACGTAAAGTGCCCTCCGCCACACACCGTTGGGTGGCTTTTGGAGTATAAATGTAGATGTAGATGTAGAAGACCACGAGCTGCGGACTGACAAATAGAAACCATTTATGAAATGTAGATTATCGTCTAGTGGCGGAAGCACGACAAAGTACACACGTATCTTATTCTTCTACTGTAGAATAAAATACGAACCTCTCACCAGAATCTTGAATGAGTTACATGGATGCCAGTTACGTATAATAGCAGGTGCTGGAACAACTTTTCCGCTCTGCGGTAGGGAAGTCCCACGGCGCCTGTTCTGTAGGATCGATGACCATCTCTATTCCCCATACCACGGGGAAAAGTCCTGCTTGCAGGGGGGAATCCTGGGGTGGGGGATGTGGCGGAGTGAGGGAGAGGGGGAAGGAGAAGTGTTACCGTCTGCGGGGACGTTTTTATTAATTTATTTACTGTTGTTACATCTGACGTCTTCGTCTTGCGATTCTAAGGCGGGCTATTATATTCCATAAATCCTCTATTTCTTTCAATTTGACATGGTATATATAACATTACACCAAACTTGTATAGTCTTATCAACAGAAAAATGTAGAAATGAAAGAAAGTAGTAAGACGGAAGTAAAAATGGAAGAAACACCTACCACCTCAAGACTCTCTGTCGCTACTCCGTTGCTTTCTTGGAAATGCGCAAGATTACTGACCATGCGGTTCTCTACATCTGTGTTTATCACTACACTCAAAAATGGTTCAAATGGCTCTGAGCACTATGGGACTTAACTGCTGTGGTCATCAGTCCCCTAGAACTTAGAACTAGTTAAGCCTAACTAACCTAAGGACATCACACACATCCATGCCCGAGGCAGGATTCGAACCTGCGACCTTAGCAGTTTCGCGGTTCCAGACTGTAGCGCCTAGAACTGCTCGGCCATTCCGGCCGGCATCACTACACTGAGCTATAGCCAAATGATTTTGCGTGGCTTGGTAATACTAGAACCTTCTGGATTTCTATAATGCTTCCTGCAGTTTAAACAATTTTTCACTCCACCTGAACACATCACCTGAGTAACTTACTATTCATCAAAGTCCCATTCGGACTCATCATCATATCTTTCCGAACTAACATAGACTGTCCGGCGAGCTTTCCTCCACACTGCATCCTTGTTGAATTCCTTCTCGAGGCGGTTGTACCCCTGCTGCTCTTCTTGTACACATACTCTCCAAACCTCGTTGACCTTGACCCGTTTGGTTACCACATATATTACCCCGCATTTCGGCGTCAGTACCCTTATGTTAGATTAGATTAATTATTCATTCCATAGACCCACAAAAGAGGGGATCCTCCTGCGTGCGGAGCATCTCAGATAAACACATTAGAAAAATGTAATTAAAAAACTTGAGTTTCATTAATTTTAATGATCCTCAGTCAATAAACAGTAAAATTATGTACATGAATTAAAATTAAACTTCTAATATTTACAGGTTTAATACTTACATCTGCTCTCATTAAAACCATCATTCACACAGTAGCTAGTTACTTGGCTATTACAACCAAGTATTGTCAAAAATTAAAGTAAATTATTCATTTCAATGATCCTCAGTTAAGAACAGTCAAATTATATACAAGATTTAAAATTAAACTTCCACTATTTACAGCCTTAAGACTTACATCTGCTTTCCATACATCCATCAATCACACAGTAGGTAGTTACTTGGCTGTTACAACCAAGTATTGAAAAAAATTAAAGTATAATAAATTTTCGCTAAAATGGTCTACTGCACTTTTTGAAAAATTCATGGATGGAATAGAACAAGTTGGCCACCAAAAATTCTTTTAAATTGTGCCTTGCCTGATACTAAACTCTTAATGGTTGCTGGTAATTTATTGAAAATATGCGTTGCTGAGAACTGGACTCCTTTCTGGGCAAGAGTAAGTGATTTTAAACCTTTATGTATATTATTCTTATTCCTAGTATTGATACTGTGTACTAAGCACTTAGTTGGAAAACGAGATGTATTATTTACAATAAACTTCACTGAGGAATAAATATACTGAGAAGCTGTGGTAAGTATGCCCAATTCTTTGAATAGGTTTCGACACGATGTTCTTGGATTTACACTACACATTAATCTTATTATACGCTTCTGTACTCTAAACATTTTTCCTCGGTTTTTGGAGTTACCCCAAAGTATGATACCATATGACATAATGGAGTGAAAATAAGCAAAATATGCCAGTGTTTTTATATTTATATCACTTACGTCTGACATCATTCGCATTGCAAACACAGACCTGTTTAGGCGCTTTAGCAGTTCGTTAGTTATGTTCCCTGCTGCAAAACTAATACTGCATTGAGTTTGATGTTCTTTTGACACCAGAGTTGAATAACTTCCATCCTTCGATATCTCGACCAATTCTGTTCATGTTCAAATAATTCAGTCCGTTTACCCTTTCTACTTGGCATAATTTACAATGGAGCACCACATGTCCAGGTGTAACTGGTTCTCCACAATCGCAGCGAGGTGTTGCCCGTTTCCCTATTCTGTGTAAGTCGACTGGGTAAGGACCGTGCCCAGTAATGAAGAGCACCATTTACTTCGATGGGTCATCCGACACGTGCGTAGTCCGTTTTTAACACTTGGGATACAATTTTTTATTAATATTTATTTATTGTCTTTGGTTTCATGACCATACATTCAGATAACGTTATACATGCGCCTACCAGTGACCCTGTCGTTCCAGTCGCGCTAACATTCGTCACTTCTTCAGGTCCGTAATTGAATTTTGTTATTGATATTTACCCCTCGCGCTCTGTTGAGTCTGGCTCGACTTAATCAGCAGCATGCTGCTATATATCGTGCTTTAATGTCGTTGGGACAGATCCCCAGTATTTCCATTACAGCTTCGACGGCACTAGTGAGCCTGAGAAGTGCGCTCTTCTGGGCTTATCTTAGGATGGATGTGTAGTTCGCGAATCGCAACCTATGCGCCCGTACATTGGCTGCGAAGCCAATTATGACATTGAAGGTAGCACTGTGTACGCCGCAACTGCTTGCAACAGTAGCTTGTAATTCATAGAACCTGTTAATAAAACTTTGTGCTAATCTCCACTGTTTTTTATGTGGACAGCTGAAATTTGCAATAAAATTCCTCCTTTCATCCAAGTGCACTCTGAAATTTATACATACCTTTTTACGTGCTGTGGATGTGTTATTAATAATAATCGTAGGATTTCTAGTCTGAGATAGTTGGTCTTTGAGTAGTATGTATGTCTTGCGGGCTGCGATGGCTATTTTATCATGTAAAAACCGCTGTATCCACCCAAACACGCCACTAGCCCCTTCCTCCAGCCTCTCCCGAAACTCCGCGATACGACCACTATCACGTCATCTGCATGCGCCACTGCCTCATCGACAGTTTTCCTCACTGAGGAGAAGTAGGAGGGATTTTTCTTTCTTTTTTTTTTTTTTTTGATCAAACCGCTTAGGTCATCAGTCCCTAAGCTTACTCACCACTTAATGTAACTTAAACTGTGCTATGGGCAACACTCACACCCATGCCCGAGGGAGGACTCGAACCTCTGACGGAGAGAGCCGCACGGACCGTGACAAGACGCCTGAAGGTCGGAACACACATGTCAGGACCGTGTCCGTGCCGAGACACGTCCGAGTATCGGCCGTCACCCGGACTACGAAATACAACATTAAAACAAATGCAGCGGGCCCCACTTGACCGGGCCGTGCACGGGGAACGTCAACGGGCCGGGGCCGGGCCGGGCGGGATTCGCCGTGTTTAAATTTTCACGTGACGGACACGGCCTGACAGTGGGGTTGTCTTGTGAGCTGTGCAACTGCGCAAAACTGTTCTGTGTACAAAACATGGATGTGGAACGACTAATAGAGGAAGTTCGTAAGTTTCCTGTTCTTTACGATCAGGGAAGTGAAAATTACAGGAATATCGAGTACAAAGACAGAGTTTGGAAGACAATTGCAACAGATCTACAAGCCAAAGGTAAGATAAAAACTATACAAGTTTTAATACCCGAAAGATATTTATTTACTTTTTATTTTACAAACAGATGTTTGGTTTATGTCATCGTTATATCGCCAAGGCGACATGTTCTTGCCATTCCACAGTCCCTTGTGGCGAGTTCAGGAATTTTTTGAGTTGTTCTCGTACAGCAAATGCAGCATCTGTCGATCTCCCACGAATTCGAGGTAGGTTTCGAAGATTTGATGAACTTCCGGATCCCTCAGCAGTTTCCGTTTGATCCATCCTCTGTTCGGGCACCCTATAACCTTCCGTTTTTCGAATAAAGTTGTACAGTACACACGCAGCCGTCACAATCATTGTAAGGTTATTAGGATCTCCCTGAAGGATTCTTCTAAATATTCGAAATTTCTGTTGCAATATACCGAATGCATTTTCGGATATTCTTCTTGCCCGATTCAAACGATAATCAAGTATGTTTTGAGAGGGAAAGCTTCATCGCCTACAATTACCATTGGAAGTTCAACATCAGTTCCGGGTAAAGTTTTACTCTTTGGGACGCTAAGCGTATTGTTTTCCAATGACTTTCCAAGATTTGAATTTACTAGAATGCCTCCATCAGAGTTTTTTCCGTACGCTTCCATGTCTATTGCAATAAAATTATAACATGGGTCAACCAGAGCAAGAAGCACAATGGAATATGTTTTTTTGTAATTCCAATAGAGACTTCCTGAGTTGTTTGGAGCCTGTATTGTTACGTGCTTTCCATCTAAAGATCCAATGCAGTTTGGAAACTGCCATTTTGTCCAAAACTCCTCAGCTATAGCATTCCATTTTTCTTCATTCGGCACAGGCATCACCTCTTCTAACAATAAATCGATAACTGTTCTAGAGGTGTCATGGACGATAGCTGCAACTGTGGATTTTCCCATCCTGTAGCTGAAGGAAATAGTTTTAAAGGAATCTCCTGTAGCAAGGAACCTGAAAAAAATTGAATGTATAAGATGAGAAATACTGTATAATCTATAAAATATTTGCAGCATTTTAAACATTGTAATATAAATACGCGATTTAAAATATTTTTGCTACAGGTGGAATAGAGGAATGCAAAAAAAAATGGGCATCTGTTCGTGACCAACTAAGGAAGACCTTGCAGAAAAGGAAAACTGTTTCAGGACAAGCTGCTGTTCATCAACATAAATACAAGTATGAAGATCTCTTAACGTTCCTGCTACCTTACATGGTAGAACGAGAAACAGTTTCCAATGTTCCTTACACGCAAGACAATAATGAGCATAAACAAGAATCAAATACAGATTCCCAAGAGGAGCAGTCGATAGTTGAAAACGAAAAAGTGTCTACACAAGAAGACATTGCAGATGAAGAATGGATCATTAAAACCCAGGATAGTGAAACAGAGAATTTGATAGAGCGCACTCGGCATTCCCAGACGCCCTCAGCTCATTCGTCCGTCACTTCAAAGAAGAACACGTTTATCAAACCACCACTGAAACGAAAATTTCAGCGTGAGGTTAAACCACAAGAATCTGCATCAAGCCAGCTCATGGCTTACATTTTCGCAGAAAAAAAAGCTGAAAAACAGAGAGATATACAAAACCCAGTTGATGCTTTTTTGGCTGGTATAGCACCAGCCCTAAAATCATTGCATCCACTACTGTTTCATCAAGCTAAAAGTAGGATTTTTTCAATTGTACAAGACTTTGAACTGAAGCAACTCATGAATGACGTATCAGTCCATCAATTCACTCCATCATCCTCCAATTCCTCAGCAAAATCTGTTTCAACACCATATCCTTCACCTGTGGGAAACGAGTCAACAGAACCTACACAGCAGCTTTTGGACCTGCAAAGGGATTCGCACAATTCGTATATAAATAACCAAAGCCATCATCCTCCAAGTTCCCCTGCATCCTCATCAGCTTCAGAAACTAATTCACTGAATAGTCCTCATTTGTTTTTCTTAGGGTAGTAGAAATTTAACTGTATTATTTACTAACTTATGTATTTATCTTTCAATTACTAAAGTAATAAAATAAAAATGCTGTCCTTAAAACTTCTTATTTATTTGTGTTCTGTGTACTTTTCTTTAACCTACCGTAAAAAAACAGCCAGTCGTTCTTTGGGTGAAACTGATACTCTCCAGAACGTGTCATTTTTTCTCAGCCTTGGTTCTAGTTTCTTTAATAGTACACAGAAGGTGTACTGCGTCATCCTAAAATATTCATAAAACTTAGTCTCATCATCTACGAGGTGAGAAAATAGTGTTCGAAACTCTCCCTGTACTGGTCTTGTTTTCCAGGCACTGTGGATCCATAATTTTCTTCTTCTTGTTTGCCTTCGTTCGTTTTCCTCTTCGTCTAAAGCAAGTGCTATAAGTCCTAATTCACTATTACGAAAATTAGTGAACATGTTTTACAGCTTTCACAAACAGAAACACAGCTCACCGCGTCCGAGTCACTACAAGGAACAACAAAGACACGGACGTGCCCCGGTCATGTGTGGCCCCTGCAGGAACGGACCGGAGCACGGCCGTCACTCGTCCGACGCTCGGCCCTGACACGGCCCGGACGTGTGTGTCCCGACCTTGAGACCACGCGGCTACCGCGCGCGGCTAGGTGGGATTCAATAGCTAAGTCGGAAAAGACCACTTTGAAACGTCCCCTTTAAACAATTATACAGGACTGTGCTTAAACTGACACACAATATTTTTAGCGCAATGCAATCTGACTTTCAAAAATCCCTACAAAAGAATGGCCCTGACTAACATTAACCTATACCTTTCACAAATCACTTACCTCACCAAAAATCTTCGTTACTCGAACTACTGCAATACAGCGAGCGCCACTACTGCCAGCTAAATAAAAGATTCAAACTACTGAAGGCACTAACTACTGATAGGCATAGTTAGCAAATGAAAGATTTTGATAGAGAACAAACAATGTATTTACCATAATAGTGTTGAAAAATCATAATATACATAGCAGTTCATGACATCCAGTCTTACAAATTTCAAACCTCCGCCATTTCTCTCCCCACATCCACCACTGCTGGCGGCTCACCTCCAACTGCACAACGCTACGCGCTGTTCACACCCAGCTGCCGCTGCCCAACACTACAATGGCAGACAACAATGCAAACTAGCCACAGACTGCACACAGCACAGCCAGTGATTTTCATACAGAGCGCTACGTAACGTTGCCAATAAGAAAACAAACAGCCTACTTACATAGCCCCTACGCTCCCCACAAAAAATTTTACAAATTGTTTTGGGCACTGGCCAATACAGATTTGAAAAAAATTTTCATAATTACAGTAAGAAAGATATCAAATGCACACACTTATTAATACGATGTTGGTCAAAGCTAAAATTTTCTCACAGTCCATAAAGACAGTCCTGATCATTCATCACATTAAAACTGCCGTTTCTTTTCTCAAAGTCTGAGCAGTAAAAGACAATGCACACGGAAGTAGTGGATTTACATGCAGTCTTGAAGAAGTAGTGTTGTCCTTCCAACGGAAAGACAGTGCTGACTCTTGACATGCTGACAGGTAATGGGCCACAACAGAGCAAACCCACCGCAGAGTCAGTCGAAGTTTTGAAGAATATTGGTAGGTAGGTCATTACAGAGTAGACCCACTGTAGTCCTGGTAGAGATTACAGTATTGGTGGGCCATCAAAGATGCAGACCCACTATAGTCCTTGTAGAGATAATGGTATTGGTGGGCCATCAAAGATGCAGACCCACTGCAGTCCTTGTATAGACGGCCATCAGCCATCTGTTGCGACTGTGCAGGTGCACAATGACCACTGAAGAGTCTTGCAGACAATATCGCAAGTCCATAAACCACCACTTGTGCACTCACTAAGTTTTTGGAATTGTCCTCAGAACCAGCAATGCTGTTATCCAGTCCCTTGCTGAATTATTAACGCACCTGCAAACACTAACAGTCCCTACTTCTCACATATTGTCCAAATACTATGACCAACAGAAACGTGTGCAGTGAAATGGAACTTGCAAGTTACTTAATTTGAGGAAGTGGTGTCAATTACAATTTTATAACATAAGAATACAATTACAAAAGTACAAAATACATCATTAAAGAACATAACAATTCAGATAACATTTGTGGTAACACAAACTTTACAAAAGAATAGAAATAAACATATACATCAGTGTTACAGAAATTATGAAAAAATATCAGAATAACTTTTGAAACATCAACTTCACACATCCTCCCTGTGGGTCCGGGGTAAGAATAGGCCCGAGGTATTCCTGCCTGTCGTAAGAGGCGACTAAAAGGAGTTTCAACCTTTTCGGCCTTCCATGTGATGGTCCCCCTTGGGGTTTGACCTCCATTTTTCAAAATTCTACAGAAGTACGAGCCTTTTGGGGAAGGACGCCTTACGTGGTGTACCACTGGTCCTCAGTGCACTAAAACCTTGGCACTCAGCATTGTACCGGCGTTGTAACCATACCCACTATTCCTCAAATTGGGCTTAAAAGCCTGATGGGTTGTACAAGTTCTACATCTACATCTACATTTATACTCCGCAAGCCACCCAACGGTGTGTGGCGGAGGGCACTTTACGTGCCACTGTCATTACCTCCCTTTCCTGTTCCAGTCGCGTATGGTTCGCGGGAAGAACGACTGTCTGAAAGCCTCCGTGCGCGCTCTAATCTCTCTAATTTTACATTCGTGATCTCCTCGGGAGGTATAAGTAGGGGGAAGCAATATATTCGATACCTCATCCAGAAACGCACCCTCTCGAAACCTGGCGAGCAAGCTACACCGCGATGCAGAGCGCCTCTCTTGCAGAGTCTGCCACTTGAGTTTATTAAACATCTCCGTAACGCTATCACGGTTACCAAATAACCCTGTGACGAAACGCGCCGCTCTTCTTTGGATCTTCTCTATCTCCTCCGTCAGACCGATCTGGTACGGATCCCACACTGATGAGCAATACTCAAGTATAGGTCGAACGAGTGTTTTGTAAGCCACCTCCTTTGTTGATGGACTACATTTTCTAAGCACTCTCCCAATGAATCTCAACCTGGTACCCGCCTTACCAACAATTAATTTTATATGATCATTCCACTTCAAATCGTTCCGCACGCATACTCCCAGATATTTTACAGAAGTAACTGCTACCAGTGTTTGTTCCGCTATCATATAATCATAAAATAAAGGATCCTTCTTTCTATGTATTCGCAATACATTACATTTGTCTGTGTTAAGGGTCAGTTGCCACTCCCTGCACCAAGTGCCTATCCGCTGCAGATCTTCCTGCATTTCGCTACAATTTTCTAATGCTGCAACTTCTCTGTATACTACAGCATCATCCGCGAAAAGCCGCATGGAACTTCCGACACTATCTACTAGGTCATTTATATACACTCCTGGAAATGGAAAAAAGAACACATTGACACCGGTGTGTCAGACCCACCATACTTGCTCCGGACACTGCGAGAGGGCTGTACAAGCAATGATCACACGCACGGTACAGCGGACACACCAGGAACCGCGGTGTTGGCCGTCGAATGGCGCTAGCTGCGCAGCATTTGTGCACCGCCGCCGTCAGTGTCAGCCAGTTTGCCGTGGCATACGGAGCTCCATCGCAGTCTTTAACACTGGTAGCATGCCGCGACAGCGTGGACGTGAACCGTATGTGCAGTTGACGGACTTTGAGCGAGGGCGTATAGTGGGCATGCGGGAGGCCGGGTGGACGTACCGCCGAATTGCTCAACACGTGGGGCGTGAGGTCTCCACAGTACATCGATGTTGTCGCCAGTGGTCGGCGGAAGGTGCACGTGCCTGTCGACCTGGGACCGGACCGCAGCGACGCACGGATGCACGCCAAGACCGTAGGATCCTACGCAGTGCTGTAGGGGACCGCACCGCCACTTCCCAGCAAATTAGGGACACTGTTGATCCTGGGGTATCGGCGAGGACCATTCGCAACCGTCTCCATGAAGCTGGGCTACGGTCCCGCACACCGTTAGGCCGTCTTCCGCTCACGCCCCAACATCGTGCAGCCCGCCTCCAGTGGTGTCGCGACAGGCGTGAATGGAGGGACGAATGGAGACGTGTCGTCTTCAGCGATGAGAGTCGCTTCTGCCTTGGTGCCAATGATGGTCGTATGCGTGTTTGGCGCCGTGCAGGTGAGCGCCACAATCAGGACTGCATACGACCGAGGCACACAGGGCCAACACCCGGCATCATGGTGTGGGGAGCGATCTCCTACACTGGCCGTACACCACTGGTGATCGTCGAGGGGACACTGAATAGTGCACGGTACATCCAAACCGTCATCGAACCCATCGTTCTACCATTCCTAGACCGGCAAGGGAACTTGCTGTTCCAACAGGACAATGCACGTCCGCATGTATCCCGTGCCACCCAACGTGCTCTAGAAGGTGTAAGTCAACTACCCTGGCCAGCAAGATCTCCGGATCTGTCCCCCATTGAGCATGTTTGGGATTGGATGAAGCGTCGTCTCACGCGGTCTGCACGTCCAGCACGAACGCTGGTCCAACTGAGGCGACAGGTGTAAATGGCATGGCAAGCCGTTCCACAGGACTACAGCCAGCATCTCTACGATCGTCTCCATGGGAGAATAGCAGCCTGCATTGCTGTGAAAGGTGGATATACACTGTACTAGTGCCGACATTGTGCATGCTCTGTTGCCTGTGGCTATGTGCCTGTGGTTCTGTCAGTGTGATCATGTGATGTATCTAACCCCAGGAATGTGTCAATAAAGTTTCCCCTTCCTGGGACAATGAATTCATGGTGTTCTTATTTCAGTTTCCAGGAGTGTATATTGTGAAAAGCAATGGTCCCATAACACTCCCCTGTGGCACGCCAGAGGTTACTTTAACGTTTGTAGACGTCTCTCCATTGATAACAACATGCTGTGTTCTGTTTGCTAAAAACTCTTCAATCCAGCCACACAGCTGGTCTGATATTCCGTAGGCTCTTACTTTGTTTATCAGGCGACAGTGCGGAACTGTATCGAACGCCTTCCGAAAGTCAAGAAAAATAGCATCTACCTGGGAGCCTGTATCTAATATTTTCTGGGTCTCATGAACAAATAAAGCGAGTTGGGTCTCACACGATCGCTGTTTCCGGAATCCATGTTGATTCCTACATAGTAGATTCTGGGTTTCCAGAAATGACATGATACGCGAGCAAAAAACATGTTCTAAAATTCTACAAGAGATCGACGTCAGAGATATAGGTCTATAGTTTTGCGCATCTGCTCGACGACTCTTCTTGAAGACTGGGACTACCTGTGCTCTTTTCCAATCATTTGGAACCCTCCGTTCCTCTAGAGACTTGCGGTACACGGCTGTTAGAAGGGGGGCAAGTTCTTTCGCGTACTCTGTGTAGAATCGAATTGGTATCCCATCAGGTCCAGTGGACTTTCCTTTATTGAGTGATTCCAGTTGCTTTTCTATTCCTTGGACACTTATTTCGATGACAGCCATTTTTTCGTTTGTGCGAGGATTTAGAGAAGGAACTGCAGTGCGGTCTTCCTCTGTGAAACAGCTTTGGAAAAAGGTGTTTAGTATTTCAGCTTTACGCGTGTCATCCTCTGTTTCAATGCCATCATCATCCCGTAGTGTCTGGATATGCTGTTTCGAGCCACTTACTGATTTAACGTAAGACCAGAACTTCCTAGGATTTTCTGTCAAGTCGGTACACAGAATTTTACTTTCGAATTCAATGAACGCTTCACGCATAGCCCTCCTTACGCTAACTTTGACATCGATAGCTTCTGTTTGTCTGAGAGGTTTTGGCTGCGTTTAAACTTGGAGTGGAGCTCTCTTTGCTTTTGCAGTAGTTTCCTAACTTTGTTGTTGTACCACGGTGGGTTTTTCCCGTCCCTCACAGTTTTACTCGGCACGTACCTGTCTAAAACGCATTTTACGATTGCCTTGAACTTTTTCCATAAACACTCAACATTGTCAGTGTCGGAACAGAAATTTTCGTTTTGATCTGTTAGGTAGTCTGAAATCTGCCTTCAAAAATGGTTCAAATGGCTCTGAGCACTATGGGACTCAACATCGTAGGTCATAAGTCCCCTAGAACTTAGAACTACTTAAACCTAACTAACCTAAGGACATCACACACACCCATGCCCGAGGCAGGATTCGAACCTGCGACCGTAGCAGTCCCGCGGGTCCGGACTGCAGCGCCAGAACCGCTAGACCACCGCGGCCGGCAATCTGCCTTCTATTACTCTTGCTAAACAGATAAACCTTCCTCCCTTTTTTTATATTCCTATTAACTTCCATATTCAGGGATGCTGCAACGGCCTTATGATCACTGATTCCCTGTTCTGTACATACAGAGTCGAAAAGTTCGGGTCTGTTTGTTATCAGTAGGTCCAAGATGTTATCTCCACGAGTCGGTTCTCTGTTTAATTGCTCGAGGTAATTTTCGGATAGTGCACTCAGTATAATGTCACTCAATGCTCTGTCCCTACCACCCGTCCTAAACATCTGAGTGTCCCAGTCTATATCTGGTAAATTGAAATCTCCACCTAAGACTATAACATGCTGAGAAAATTTATGTGAAATGTATTCCAAATTTTCTCTCTCAGTTGTTCTGCCACTAATGCTGCTGAGTCGGGAGGTCGGTAAAAGGAGCCAATTATTAACCTAGTTCGGTTGTTTAGTGTAACCTCCACCCATAATAATTCACAGGAACTATCCACTTCTACTTCACTACAGGATAAACTACTACTAACAGCGACGAACACTCCACCACCGGTTGCATGCACTCTATCCATTCTAAACACCGTCTGTACCTTTGTAAAAATTTCGGCAGAATTTATCTCTGGCTTAAGCCAGCTTTCTGTACCTATAACTATTTCAGCTTCGGTGCTTTCTATCAGCGCTTGAAGTTCCGGTACTTTACTAACGCAGCTTCGACAGTTGACAATTACAATACCGATTGCTGCTTGGTCCCCGCATGTCCTGACTTTGCCCCGCACCCGTTGAGGCTGTTGCCCTTTCTGTACTTGCCCAAGGCCATCTAACCTAAAAAACCGCCCAGCCCACGCCACACAACCACTGCTACCCGTATAGCCGCTTGTTGCGTGTAGTGGACTCCTGACCTACCAGCGGAACCCAAAACCCCACCACCCTATGGCGCAAGTCGAGGAATCTGCAGCCCACACGGTCGCAGAACCGTCTCAGCCTCTGATTCAGACCCTCCACTCGGCTCTGTACCAAAGGTCCGCAGTCAGTCCTGTCGACGATGCTGCAGATGGTGAGCTCTGCTTTCATCCCGCTAGCGAGACTGGCAGTCTTCACCAAATCAGATAGCCGCCGGAAGCCAGAGAGGATTTCCTCCGATCCATACCGACACGCATCATTGGTACCGACATGAGCGACCACCTGCAGATGGGTGCACCCTGTACCCTTCATGGCATCCGGAAGGACCCTTTCCACATCTGGAATGACTCCCCCCGGTATGCACACGGAGTGCACATTGGTTTTCTTCCCCTCTCTTGCTGCCATTTCCCTAAGGGGCCCCATTACGCACCTGACGTTGGAGCTCCCAACTACCAGTAAGCCCACCCTCTGCAACTGCCCGGATCTTGCAGACTGAGGGGCAACCTCTGGAATAGGACAAGCAGCCATGTCAGGCCGAAGATCAGTATCAGCCTGAGACAGAGCCTGAAACCGGTTCGTCAGACAAACTGGAGAGGCTTTCTGTTCAGCCCTCCGGAATGTCTTTCGCCCCCTGCCACACCTTGAAACGACCTCCCACTCTACCACAGGTGAGGGATCAGCCTCAATGCGGGCAGTATCCCGGGCAACCACAGTCGTAGTCCGATCAGGGGATGCGTGGGACGAGCTGGCCGTCCCCGACAAACCCCCATCCGGACCCCCACAGTGATTTCCATTGGCAACAGCCTCAAGCTGTGTGACCGAAGCCAACACTGCCTGAAGCTGGGAGCGAAGGGATGCCAACTCAGCCTGCATCCGAACACAGCAGTTGCAGTCCCTATCCATGCTAAAAACTGTTTTGCAAAAAACGTCTGAACTAATCTACAGAGAGCGCAAACAAATCGACAAAATTTAAATGGTTATAAAAATACAAGATTGCCTAGTAAATGCAGTAATGCTGCTACTTGCGCACTGCTGACACTGCTCGGCGGCGGAAGGAGACTAAGCGAAATTACACTATTCAGGTACTAAAGCGCGATGCTACACTCTCAAATACTATAAAACGCCCGAAATTTATGAATTAAACAATGCAAGTACCAAAAACACGCAAAGAAATTAAGAATTAAACTATGTAACAAACGAGTGAGCTAGGAGTATACGACTTGCTGCTCAGCTGCTTATCCAACGGCGGCAGGGAGCACACTGACTGACCAACCGACACTGGCCGTTCAAAACAAAAACAGTAGACAAACGACTACGCGAATTTACACTATTCAGGTACTAAAACGCGATGCTACAACTCTCAAATACTATAATACGCCCGAAATTTATGAATTAAACAATGCAAGTACCAAAAACACGCAAAGAAATTAAGAATTAAACTATGTAACAAACGAGTGAGCTAGGACTATAAGACTTGCTGCTCAGCTGCTTATCCAACGGCGGCAGGGAGCACACTGACTGTGACCAACCGACACTGGCCGTTCAAAACAAAAACAGTAGACAAACGACTACGCGAATTTACACTATTCAGGCACTAAAACGCGATGCTACAACTCTCAAATACTATAATACGCCCGAAATTTATGAATTAAACAATGCAAGTACCAAAAACACACAAAGAAATTTGAATTAAACTATGTAACAAACGAGTGAGCTAGGAGTATACGACTTGCTGCTCAGCTGCTTATCCAACGGCGGCAGGGAGCACATACGCCCATAGTGCATCCCCATCTGCACCTACGATCATGATGGACTTTCCATGGCACCAGAAATCCAGCACGGTAGCCAGCCCGTTGTGGTGGGGTCGTCATGTACCCTCTAGGTTGTAGCCCCCTGACAACACAGGGATCGTACTGCCGATACCTGAGCTGCACCCTCCCCACGTTGGCCAAGGAGTAGATGCCCGTCTCCTTGGGGCATCAGGACTCTCAGCAATGGTCATCCTGCCAGGTGGCCCTTGCTGAGGCTGGGTGGCGCCCGTGGGGAGAGCCCCTGGTCGGAGTGGGTGGTATCGGGGCGGATGTTTCGCAGATGAAACGTCAACACGTATCAGGTCGCTCTCCGGCCGAGTATTTCGAAAGGAAAGGTACTGTTTATAGTTCTGGTTCTCCTGCCCTTTCCCCCTTGGCCACTCCCTGGGAGGAGGGACAGGCCCGCCGGCTTGGGGCGAAGTACTTCCCCCGCTATTTGGTCTGTTCTCGAACCGATGGGGGGGACGTTCGCCACCTCCAAGCCCATGTTCTTTGTTCAGCACATTGAGGACATCTTCGGGGAAATCGAGGCTCTCAGCAAGATGCGTTCAGGGTCCGTTCTTATCAAGACCACCTCCGCCACACAGTCGGCGGCGCTCCAGGCGTGCGACCGCCTAGGGGACATCCCAGTGTCTATTGTCCCGCATCTGGCACTAAATAGGACGCAGGGGGTTATTTTTCATTGTGACCTCCTGCTACAATCTGATGAGGAGCTCAGGGCCAACCTGGAGCGCCGAGGCGTGCATTTCGTCTGGCGAGTCCACCACGGCCCCAAAGACCGTCGCATCGACACTGGGGCCTTTATCCTCGCATTCAAGGGGGACGTTCTCCCAGAGAAGGTCAAGGTGATGTGCTACTGGTGCGACGTGCGACCTTACGTCCCACCTCCTATGCACTGTTTTCGGTGTTTGCGCTTTGGGCACATGTCGTCATGGTGTGAGGCTGAGCCCCTATGTGGCGATTGTGGACGTCCTCTTCGTGAGGAACATACATGCACCCCACCACCTCGGTGCATTAATTGTCCTGGCATCCACTCGCCTAGATCCTCAGACTGTCCCTCATATCAGAAGGAGAAGAAGATACAAGAACTCAAAACTTTGGATCGGCTCTCTTATTCTGAGGCCAGGAAGAAGTATGACCGCCTCCATCCCGTGCCGTTGACCACTTCGTTTGCCTCAGTTGTGTCCACTCCTTCCATGGTATCCTCACCTCTATCCTGTCCCCCCTCCACCTCCTCCCCCCATCCGGGGTCTCTGCCTCCGCCTCCCAAATCCCTCCCTTCCAAATCCTCCTCCCCCGTGGCCCCCGCCCCCTCTGCCCCAGGGGCCACCCTTCCTCCTCCTCCTCCCCCCCCCGCCGCCTGAAAAGCGATCCTCTTCTCAGGCGTCCATCGGGGAAACGTTCCGGACCCCAGCTTCCGAGGTCCGGCATTCCAAAACGGACCCCGCGCGTGAGGACCTTCTTCGGGTCCAGCCCACCATCCCTGTGCCTCCTCGGACTTCTAAGAAGGCCTCCAAGAAGAAGTCTCTATCCCCCTCTCCACCCTGGCGCCTTTCATCTGACGCTCCATCCGTGAGTCGCTGCTCCCGGCCGTCCTCAGTTTCGCCGGGACGCTCTGCTGCCAGGCGCTCTGCTGGCCTCTCGTCGGCAAATGATGCCGCCCCTCCTACACAAACAGGGACAGCGGCCGCAGCTGGCGACGACTCGATGGAACAGGATCCGCCTCCCACCTGTTGTAGCGTTGTTCCCTTGAAACCTGACCCTCCGCGGCCGTTGAGGTGACCAGCTCTTCCCCCGTCTCGTTCCCCCTCTTTTTTGACTAGCGATGGCCTTGTTCCATTGGAACATAAGAGGTATTCGATCTAATCAGGAGGAATTACAACTGCTCCTCCGCCTGCACTGTCCGCTCGTCCTTGGTCTCCAGGAAACCAAGTTGCGCCCGACTGACCGTATTTCCTTTACCCACTATCCCTCGGAGCGGTATGACCTCACCCCTGTGGACGGTATCCCAGCTCATGGTGGGGTCATGTACTCGTTCGGGATGATGTCTATTACCATCCCATCCCATTGACCACCCCACTCCAAGCAATAGCTGTCCGTATTACTCTTTCTGCTTTTACTTTTTCAGTTTGTACCATCTACTCTCCATCGTCATCTGCTGTTAGTCGGGCTGACATGATGCACCTGATCGTTCAGCTTCCCCCGCCGTTTTTGTTGTTTGGCGACTTCAATGCCCATCATCCCCTCTGGGGCTCTCCTGCATCCTGTCAAAGAGGCTCACTCTTGGCGGATGTCTTCAACCATCTCAATCTTGTCTGCCTCAATACTGGCGCCCCGACCTTCCTCTTGGACTCTACTCATGCCTACTCCCACTTGGACCTCTCGATCTGTTCTACCACTCTTGCCCGTCGGTTCGAGTGGTATGTCCTTTCTGACACCTATTCGAGCGACCACTTCCCCTGTGTCGTTCGTCTCCTGCACCACACCCCATCCCCACGTCCTTCAAGCTGGAACATACCAATAGCTGACTGGGGACTTTACTCCTCCCTGGCGACCTTTCCGGACCACGATTTTCTCAGTTGTGACACTCAGGTCGAATACCTCACGGCTGTTATCATCAATGCTGCCGAACATTCCATTCCTCGTACTACCTCTTCTTCACGTTGCGTTTCCGTCCCCTGGTGGAACGAGGCTTGTCGAGACGCTATCCGTGCTCGACGACGTGCTTTACGCACCTTTCGCCGCCATCCTACGTTGGCGAATTGTATTGGATACAAACGACTCTGAGCGCAATGCCGTAGAGTCATCAAAGACAGCAAAAAAGCTTGTTGGGCCTCTTTCACCAGCTCCTTTAACAGTTTTACTCCCTCTTCTGTCGTATGGGGTGGCCTGCGCCGGCTGTCGGCCATTAAGGCCCACTCCTCGGTACCTGGTATGACCTCAGGTAATGAGGTCCTCGTTGATCCTGTGGCTGTCTCCAACGCCTTCGGCCGGTTTTTCGCGGAGGTTTCAAGCTCCGCCCATTACCACCCTGCCTTCCTTCCCAGGAAAGAGGCAGAAGAGTCTCGGCGACCTTCCTTCCACTCGCTGAATCTGGAAACTTATAATGCCCCCTTTACTATGCGGGAACTTGAACGTGCGCTTGCACTGTCACGGTCCTCTGCTCCGGGGCCAGATGCCATTCACGTTCAGAAGCTGGCACACCTTTCTCCGGCGGGCAAAAGCTTCCTTCTTCGTACCTACAATCGCGTCTGGACTGAAGGTCAGGTCCCCATGCGTTGGCGTGACGCCGTCGTTGTTCCTATACCCAAACCCGGGAAGGATAGACACCTTCCTTCTAGTTACCGCCCCATTTCTCTTACAAGCTGTGTCTGTAAGGTGATGGAGCGCATGGTCAATGCTCGGTTAGTCTGGATTCTTGAATCTCGACGGCTACTTACTAATGTCCAATGCGGCTTTCGTCGCCGCCGCTCTGCTGTTGACCACCTTGTGACCTTGTCGACATTCATCATGAACAACTTTTTGCGAAGGCGCCAAACGGTAGCCGTGTTCTTCGATTTGGAGAAGGCTTATGATACCTGTTAGAGAGGAGGTATCCTCCGCACTAAGCACAGGTGGGGCCTACGCGGTCACCTGCCCCTTTTTATTGATTCCTTTTTAACGGATCGAAAGTTTAGGGTACATGTGGGTTCCGTATTGTCCGACGTCTTCCTCCAGGAGAACGGAGTGCCTCAGGGCTCCGTCTTGAGCGTAGCCCTTTTTGCCATCGCGATCAATCCAATTATGGATTGCATTTCACCTAATGTCTCAGGCTCTCTCTTTGTCGATGACTTCGCGATCTACTGCAGTGCCCAGAGAACATGCCTCCTGGAGCGCTGCCTTCAGCGTTGTCTAGACAGCCTCTACTCATGGAGCGTGGCAAATGGCTTCCGGTTCTCTGAAGAGAAGACGGTTTGTATCAACTTTTGGCGATATAAAGCGTTCCTTCCGCCATCCTTACATCTCGGTCCCATTGTTCTCCCATTCATGGAAACAACTAAGTTTCTAGGGCTCACGTTGGACAGGAAACTGTGTTGGTCTCCTCATGTCTCTTATTTGGCGGCCTGTTGTACACGTTCCCTTAATGTCCTCAGAGTTCTTAGTGGTTCATCTTGGGGAGCGGATCGCACTGTCCTGCTTCGCTTGTATCGGTCCATAGTCCGATCGAAGCTGGATTATGGGAGCTTCGTCTACTCGTCTGCTCGGCCATCCCTCTTATGCCGTCTCAACTCCATCCACCATCGGGGGTTACGTCTTGCGACCGGAGCCTTCTACACTAGTCCTGTTGAGAGTCTTTATGCTGAAGCTGCTGAATTACCATTGACCTACCGGCGCGACATACTGCTGTGTCGGTATGCCTGCCAGCTGTTGTCTATGCCCGACCACCCCTCTTACCAGTCCTTCTTCGCCGATTCTCTCGACCATCAGTACGGGTTGTATGTGTCTGCCCTGCTGCCCCCCGGAGTCCGCTTCCGTCGCCTGCTTCGACAATTGGATTTTGCCCTCCCTACTACCTTCAGAGAGGGTGAGAGCCCGACACCACCTTGGCTCCAGGCTCTGGTTCATATTTATCTCGACCTCAGTTCACTCCCGAAGGATGGTACTCTGGCTCCAGTGTATTTCTCACGGTTTGTCGAACTTCGTGCTTGACTTGCCAGTCACACCTTTATTTACACCGATGGCTCCAAAACTGACGATGGTGTCGGCTGTGCCTTTGTCGTCGGGGCCGCCACCTTTAAATACCGGCTCCTCGACCAATGTTCGAGCTTTACGGCCGAGCTTTTTGCTCTCCATCAGGCCGTTCAGTATGCCCGCCGCCACCGCCATTCATCGTATGTACTCTGCTCTGACTCACTCAGTGTTCTTCAGAGCCTTGGAGCTCCCTATCCGGTCCATCCCTTGATTCAACGGATACAGCAGTCCCTCCATTCTTTCGCTGATAATGGTTCTCCTGTCAGCTTTCTGTGGGTTCCCAGACATGTAGGAGTGCCTGGGAATGCGGCTGCGGATGCTGCAGCCAAGGCTGCAGTCGTCCTGCCTCGGCGAGCCTCCCATTGTGTCCCGTCATCTGACGTTCGTGGGGATGTTTGTAAGAGGCTTGTGTCGTTGTGGTGGGATGCTTGGTCATCCCTCCAAGGAAACAAGCTCCGGGCAGTAAAACCGCTCCCAACAGCTTGGACAACCTCCTCCCGACCATCTCGGCGAGAGGAGGTCCTTCTGACCAGGTTGCGGATTGGGCATTGCCGGTTTAGCCACCACTACCTGCTCTCCTGTGACCCAGCCCCGCAGTGCCCTTGTGGTCAGGCATTAACAGTGCGCCATGTTTTATTGTCGTGTCCCCGCTTTAGTCAATCTCGTGTTGTCCTGTCCCTGCCATCTACTTTACAGGATATTTTAGCTGATGACGCTCGAGCAGCTGCTCGTGTTCTGCGTTTTATAACTTTAGCATCTAACCTTTTTACTTATTTTATCTGCATCTTTGTCAGGTCTTTCTGGTGTCCCCCCCTCCCCTTGAGTTTTACTAGATTCCATGTGCTCTAACGGTGACTGGGCGCTAATGACCTCAGTAGTTGAGCGCCCTTAAACCCCACCAAAAAAAAAAAACTTCACACAGGAGCATTAAAACAAAACAGAATAAATAATGTCTAAACATCTTTACAAAGTAAATAACATATTATTAATGCCAATTATATTTGAGGATAACAGTATTCCTCATCATAGTGAACGTAGCTTAGTATTAGAAGAGAAAAAAATTCTATGAAACAGTACACAGAGACAGGAAGAAAACAAATACACAAGGGTACACAAAAACATAGGGGGATAACACAATGGAAAGGACAGGGTTCGTTTTCAGTGTAACATTTGGTACTGCAGTATTTTGCGAGCAAAACCTTTTTTGTTCTTGGAGATCTCCCTTCGTTCATCATTATTCCCAAAAAGTCCTATCTATACCTCTTTTCTGTATTCTAACCATATTTCTTTCAAAATAATTATGGCTCATTGTACAATACTCATTTTGGCCCAAATCGTTTTCATATAACTTCTCAATGCATTTCTTCCAATTTATCACAACTTATTCTCACATATAGCCTACCCCATCTTAAGTTAACTTAAATCTACTGAGCTCAGATGCTAAACTAAGGGACGAGGCAATGCAGCAACGCAAAACAACTAACACAAACAGCAATGAAAAAATGGAAATTGTCAAAGCATGCTACAATAAATCTAAATTACCAAGCAATGCCACATTACAACTAATATGAGCCAATGTGCAGCAACAAGAAAAATAAATCAGTAGTAACACTAGCTTAACAGAGTAATACAAAGCGAAAAATTTAGTAGCACTATGCCTGGCAAACAGCAGCAGCAAATGCAATAACTTATATCTAAACATGACAAAGCTCAAGCAGAAAAAATAGTACACTAAAGACAACAATGCAGATAAGGGAAATGTATATTCACATCTTAATATCTATGTCATTAAAGTGGTGCACCACAACTTATTCTACAAAATAAATTACCAAGTACTTGAAAAGAAAATTATGAATGCAGTTCCTGTGAGGGTAAATGTCTTTTTGTGCCCCCTCATTTTTTTGAAAAAATTATTATTTACTCGATCTGTAAACAGAAAATATTTATATCAGTACATCAATAAAATTTTATTTCAACCAACGCTGAAGTGCAGCTAGAAACTAGATATTAAACAAAATGAGTTAATAAATACATAAAGCAAGCCATATGGCATTTCTCTCAACTAGCAAGACAATAGCCGTGAAATGTTTCTCATTGTTTCATTAGGCATTTTAGTAAATATCATAAATTAAGAGCTCCACAGTATAATCATATGTTTTCAAGTTTGAGCGTGTCGTATTTGCGATGCTTTCTACAAAAGAATGTCAATAACGAGGATAATGGCCTCCTTTTTTTTTTCTCCACCTGTGCTTCTGAAAGGCGCACACTAATGGCTTTTTTCCAGGCGACTGTCGCCCAGCTGGGTGCCCACGATGCATTACGTGCAGGTGGTCACTTAACTTTCTTACCAAAATATTTACAACACCAGTTTCCACTACAGTGGCAGTCTCATATACAAAATTTCACGGGTCGAGAATTTGCGTTGCAAATGTGTAGATACAACAGTATCCAAAAAATTTTCGCCGGCATTGTGATACATTCACACATTTACACACATTTCATAACTCTTAAAGTACAATGATAAACAAACATTTCATAACTCTTAAAGTACGATTCTTGGTTTCCAACATCCTTTTTCACAAGTCAGAGTCCCTAACCACTATTCATTACTCCTTCCCTTATTACACATATACATATTCGTCGACACTTCTTCAATATTTCATCCTAACAAATACATAGCATAATCAAATTCTTCATATAACATAAGCTTATTGATCATAAACATACCTCAACAGCATAATACACATCGTCATCGTAAAAATAACATCAAAACACCTCAGTCAACTCACAAAAACGTCATAGCTTTTTGCAATAACTTCAAAACCTAAAAGAATTCTCTGCTCATTTAAATAGTGTCATCCACCTCAAACATACTTTAAATATCATGACCCATACCAAATACATCATTCAAAGCTCTCATAGTATCACAATGATTCTGAAAAAATATGAAGAGTTCACAAAGTACATACAAAATACAATTTCATAAATGTGAAGTTACCCAACTGTGTAATTGCGTAAACATGTGTCACTGATGTAGTAAAAAAAATGTTTATCTCTCAGTTAAATGATCAGATAGCTGTGTAATTTGTGTGTTAGAGAAATATGGTACCGATGAGTAAAGTTGTATAAGCAAATACCATATTAGCTAGGGGTCCTTGTGCTTGCCGAACACATGATACACAAAGTAAGCGTGTACCCCCCTGAGGATTAATGTGATTATACCCTCAGGTGTTACAGATTACAGAAATGGAATGAAATGTCTCACGGAAAACTTTCATTGTAATTCAAAAATCTTGAAAAATAAATGGTTTAAGTACAAAATTAATCACTCAAATGCGTCTCCTGTAGCACTGAATGTGCGTCTTGCTGTAAGATAATTCTGTGGAACTGTCGTAGTTATTGTCCTCTGTAAGCAAAGTTCTGCTGAAGTCAATGTACTTACCTCATGATAAACAAAAGTGAAATACTTTGCATATAGATACCTTACTTATTACGTTTATTGCCGTGATGAAGAAAGTACTGTACTGTAACGTATTGTTGTGCTACGGAAAAGGCTGTCTCATTGTAGCTATATCACAAAAGTTACTACTAAAACATGTTTTACTTTCCAGAATAATTCAGAAAAACTGTGCAGATATAAAACAGATACACCGCAAAAGCAACAATGTAAATTGTGTCACACATTAGTAGCGTCGTGATATAATTGTGTAGCTGTCAAAGAAACCAAATGCTAAGTCATCTTTAATCCCACAGAAAGTACTTCAAATAAAGAATGTCTTTTCAAGTAAACCAAAATGTTGCATTAAAATCTCATTAGCAGTACAAGTTCTAAGTATGTAAGCCTGATAGTCGTTACGTAATCGTGCAACTTGTTGCAAGAATGTACAACACTGTGTCGTCTGTTCACTATAACAATGCATTCGTAATTACTGTCTAAATAAGTTACCCAGGTTCTTGACTTGATATTTAACTTCAAACATTGTTGCATGGTTACAGTTTCTTAAGTCTGACAAAGCATACTAGAAATGTGAAGTGAAAAGTTTTATGGCAAAGACAAAGTTAAAAAGCAGATTATCTTTCAATAAACGGCTTTACATGTGAAATGTGGTGTAAACCTTTACTCTTCCTAGTACGCAGAGTTTCAACTTCAATGCAATTATCATGTGGTATACGTCGGATTCTGTAAGGTCCATTGTAAACTAGAAAGAATTTGTGACTCAAGTGTTTCTTCTTATATGACAATGAATGAGCTTTAATGAGAACTTTCTGACCAATATATAATTTCTTTGCATTTGCTTTACTGTATAGTTTTCTCCTTTTGTCTGCTGCAGATTTTATATTTTTAATAGCCAAATCAATTATGTCTTTGTGTCGAAGTTTACGTGTATTCGGGAAAGGTACAAGCTCTCTGATTCTGTTCGGTGGTTCTTCATTCTTCAGTACAAGAGTAGGTAGTAAAGCAGTGGAGTCATGAGGCATTTCATTCAGCACATTTTGAAATAAGTGTAAATATCTGTCCCAATGCTGATGCTTTCTGTGACAATAAAGTTTGCAAAGCTTATTGATTTCTTCCATAATCCGTTCAGACGGGTTACAATGTGGTGAGTACAATGAAATAAAAACAGGTTTGATTTTATGGTTCCGAAGCACGGGTGACCAAACAGCAGATCTGAATTGCGGTCCGTTATCTGAAATGACTTTAGCAACGTGGCCAACTTCACGTAAGAAATTTTTAACAAAGGCGTTGGATACAGACCGTCCAGTGGCTTTACGTAACGGAGTGAAAGAAACAAATTTTGAAGTAAGTTCAACAGCGACTAGAACGTACGAAAATCCATTCAATGTTCTGACAAGGGGTCCCAAGAGATCAACAGCAGCAAATTCTTTTAAATTAGAAGGAATGATATTAAACAACGGAGCACGATGTGAGATAGTAGGTGGTTTCGCCTTTTGACAAAGTTTACAAATAGACAAGACTCTTCGAATTCTCTTTTCCATATTGTTAAAATAACAAGTCGTCCGAAGAATATGATAACATTTTCGTGGGCCAAAATGTGCGTAGCTGAAATGAATGTACCAAATGAGCTTATTAACAAAATCGTCAGGAATGCAAAGTACCCATAGCTTGTCATCAACAGTGCAGCGTTTGAACAGTATGTTGTTTCTAACCAGATAATAATGGCGAATCTGTGTGTGTGTCTTTTCATGCCATTTGCTTTTGATGTCTTTCCAAATCGGATCTTTATCTTGTTCGTGAGCAATGTCCTTTAAAGATGTGGAGATGAAGTTTTCAAAGGCAACTTTCTGAATGTAAAGAATACTGAAATTTTTCTCGAGGTTGCCTTCTGTGTTACTTTTCTCAAGCCCAGCCGGTGCGCGTGACAGTGCGTCCGCAACAACGTTCTCCTTGCCGGGAATGTAGACTATTGTGAAGTGGAATTCTTGCAGAAACAATGCCCAACGTTTTAACCTATCATGATTTAATTTTGAAGTCATAAGAAATTGTAATGCACGATGATCACTGTATACTTTTACGTGCTTACCAGAAAGAAAGAAACAAAATTTGTGAAATGCCCAAACGATAGCTAAAGCTTCTAATTCAGTAACGGAATAATTTTTTTTTTTGGATTTTGTTAGCACTCGGCTAGCAAAAGCAATGGTTTTCTGAACAATAGTGTCATTTTCTGCGGCTTCTTGAAATAAATGGGCACCAAGACCGACTTTAGAAGAATCCGTGCTAAGGCAGAAATCTTGTGACAAATCTGGTTGAGCTAGTATTGGCGCGTTAAGTAACGCTTCTTTCAAAGAATTGAATTCCAACTGTGCTTGTTCGTCCCAGTTCCAAATAGTATTTTTTCCAGTGAGAGAACAAAGTTTTGGTGTAACTAGAATTTGCATATTCAGAAAACGACGGTAAAAATTTACGAGACCTAGAAAACTGCGGACTTGTTTTTTTGTGGATGGAACTGGAATGGCTCTGATTGCTTCTAACTTTTCAGGATCCGGCTGAATGCCTTCAGAAGAAATAATATGTCCCAAAAACTTCACCTTTGTCCTACCGAATTCAGACTTTTCCAAGTTAACTGTAATTCCAGATTCTGGAAAAATACGTAACAAACTGTTGAGGATGCGATTATGTTGTTCCCATGAGGCTTCTGCTATCAGAATATCGTCAACATATAAGGTGTTGTAACGTTTTAAGAACTCAGGTAATATGGAATTTAGCCCGCGAATGAATGCTGCCGAAGAAATGTTCAAACCAAAAGGAAGTTTCCGAAACTGATAACAAACGCCGAAACAAAGGAAAGCTGTGTATTTTCTACATTCTGGATGAATTTCGATCTGATAAAAGCTGGATCTGAGATCAACGGAATACAACACTTTTACACCATTAAAATTTTGAAGAAGTTCTTCCACCGTTTGCGGCCTGTCTGTTTCAGGAATAATAATAGTATTGATTTGTCTCGAATCTAAGACAAGCCTGATCGATCCATTTTTCTTCTCAACAACATGTAATGGATTGTTGTATGAGCTTACTGCAGGCTCAATAATGCCCTCGTCGAGCATAGATTGTATTTCTGTTCTAACACGGTCCCTATAATGTGCTGGAATTACGTATGGTCTAACACAAAATTTAGTATGCTCACGAACACGAAATTGGTATTGAAATCCCTTGATTGTTCCTGTTTTGTGAGTAAAAACTGTGATATGTGCTTGTAAAATCTCAAAAAGGTCCTGCCTATCACTGTCATTACAATTGTCAATTGTTTGAATTTTATTCTGAATTAACTCATTAGTTTCAAATATGCCGTCGATATCATCCCTGTCAGTACTTGCAGAGTGATTGTTAGTGTCTAGTTCCGTAGAAAATTCCGAACTGTTGTCTAACAGAAGGTAAAGCCGATTAATTTCCTCGTCATGGTTTGAGAGATTGCTTTGTATTCATTCAAAAAGTCTACTCCCAGTATAATTTCCGTCGACAATAATGGAACAATAAGAAAGTTCATAGAGAAGCTGTGGCTTTGACAAAAGAATTCTAAGTTGGTTTGTTGGCGTACATCTACACTTTTTCCAAAGATTGCACCTTGCAATTTAATCTTACGTAACGGAAGTGTGGGGCATTCGTTCGATTTGTTGCATTTGCTAAAAGCTGTTTCACTAATTACTGAAATGGGACTACCAGAGCCAAGTACTGCCGTAAATTTTACATCATTTACTGTAATGTGAATCACAGGATATGCAATGTTGTTATGTTTTACGTCGTGTTCCTGGAGTAAGATGTCCCTAATGTCTTCCATTTTAATGTAATTACTAGCTACGGCAGCTGCGTCGTCAGTTTCATACGTATGTTTTGTGGCTGCCAGCGGTATGAGTCATTGCCTATTGTCTCTTTGTTGGCGCGTGTCGTTATTGGGATTTGGAGACCTAACATCTACAAATTCACCTTGTCGAGAGGGCCCTGCTCTGTTTGAATCCCGCCAGTTCTGGTGCAATTCAGGTCTGTCGTTACGATCATATCGTCTGTCGTCATGTCGGTAGATTCCATAGTTTCTTTCTTGTCGGTTACGTGGTGGAGAATTTCTCCCTGAATCGTAACTGCGTGCTGGACCGTTGCATCTAAAGTTATTCTGTCTCCCCTGATAATATTTATTTTGGTTCCCATATTGTCTGTTCCTCTGATTGTCTCTGTGACAGTCATTACCGCGGAGAGGTGATCTTTCCCTGTAATTATTACTACTCTGCCAACGGTTGTCATACGGGTGGTGTCTGTTTTGGTCACGATTTGTGTTGTGAGAATAGCCTTGTCGTGTCCAGTTATTATTTCTTTCATCGCGGAATTGCGACTGATGTGACCTGTAATTGTTGTGTTCCTGTTTTCGCGTTCCGCGATTGTCAGTGTCAATTTCTAATTCTTGTAGGAGTCCCTGAAAAGCTTCAATGTCGTCTTTGCAACGTCCTGCCAAAATAATATGTCGTAAATGTTCAGGTAATTTGATTAAGCAAATGCGGATGAGTTCTGAGGGGCTGTATGGGTTTGACAGGTACTGATTCTTGTGCAACATGTCTTCAAAATATTTCACAAGACTGGAAAATTCAGATTGTTCGAAATGTTTCATCATTATGATGCCATGTTTTACTCGGTCTTGTGTGGCTTGAGACCAATATGCTGAGAGGAAGGCATGGTAAAATTCTCCTTCACTGTGGCAATCGTGAATGACCGATCGCATTCTTACAGCTGGTTCATTCTCTAAGTAGCCACACATAAACTCTAATCTGTGTTCTAATGACCAGTTGGGCGGAAAACAATGAGAGAATTGATGAAGCCACGCTTGTGGATGAATGTCATTGCCAGAATTCTTAAATGTTTTAAATTTACGTGTAGTAATGAACAGCTTATAGTCAAAATCATCGTGTCGACGAGTCGCATATTGGTCATTGTTACGTCGTTTCGGCGGTTCCATTTCAAAATTCGGTGCACCTTGCCAATTTCTTTCATAATTTCCGAAATGCGCTGTGTTATTATTTTGTGGCTGTTCCGTATTTTTATGTCCCTCTTCCCGTATTGGGGCGCGAGTGTCCTCTGAAATACGTAATTCTTGTATTACCTGTGTCAGCTGATCTTGTACTTCCCGGATTTCTCTTTGGTGTTGCGTATTAATTTGATTCTGATTTTGTTTGAATTTCTTAATTTGTTCGCACTCTTCTGTGTCATTAAAGGCTACCGGTTTTGTGTCATTCAGATTATCATCTACCTTCGTAGATAAATTATTTAGCTGATCCGAAAGTTCAACTATTTTCTCTGATAATGAACTAATTTCCTCCATGTGTCTTTCTGAACCAATTTGCAGAGTATTTACTGTGTCCTTTAAGTTTTCCTGAGTTTTTGCAAGTTGCGTAACCGAATCGGTAGATGCAACTGAGTCAATTTTGGCTTGCAAGGTCTCATGATTTTCATGAACAATAATTTGCAGTTCTTTTATGGCTGCTTCGTGATTCTGTAATGCATTTTCATGACGCGAAAAAATAGGTTGGAAATGCTCACAAAATTGTGTTTTTACGTCATTACAGACTTTTAGGCATTTCGATTCAATGTTATGTAACTCAGTAGTTAAATCTTCACGTGTTTGTTCAAGTGTGGTGTCTAACTTCCGAAGATTTTGTTTCATTGTATCTATCTTTTGAAGATTTTGTTCCATTGTGTCTAACTTTTGAAGCTTTTGCTGTGTTTGTCCCATTTGTTGTATTAATTGTAATAACAATGCACTGGTGTCTGAAACATGTTCCTCAGTGCTTTTCGGCAGTGAATTTGCACCGACAACATTCACATTTTGACAAGCAGAACATGTGTCTTGACTTATTTGAGAAAACGGTGAGGACCCAAAACCTGAATCTACAGTATTTGCGAGATTGTGTCCTGTCATTTCGGCTTCCTGAGGCGAGCTGTTGCCGACCGATCGATCGATAGTGCTTCCCTATTCACTAATTGTTTCACTGTCTTCGCCATTATTTGCCGCCCGCTCTATTTCCCTATGCACAATTACCAAATTACTACTTCGAATGTCTGTTAATTCATTACACAGTGGTGCCGATAATCTACGCTCGTCGTCACTATTATTTCTCAGTTTACTTTGGAGCCTAGTGTTACGTTTTTCACACGCCATTATTGACACAATACTTCACACGATAACACAGAAAAGCACAATTTGAAGAGCAAAAATAAGAGAACACATTAACATAGCACTGAAAATAATATCTACTTAATTGCAAGCGCAGCTGCGAAATACGTGGTGCATTTCTACATGCATGCCACAACTGTTTTACTGTATAACAATGAAAGACTGCAACTACAAAGGAAATTCTCTCTATGATTACGCGCTAGCAATGAACAAAAGCTACACTAATTACACAAACTGCAAGAAAAAAATCAGAAGATTCCAGTGAGGTATCCACGGCTAAGGGTCGACATATGATACGTCCCCTTTAAACAATTATACAGGACTGTGCTTAAACTGACACACAATATTTTTAGCGCAACGCAATCTGACCTTCAAAAATCCCTACAAAAGAATGGCCCTGACTAACATTAACCTATACCTTTCACAAATCACTTACCTCACCAAAAATCTTCGTTACTCGAACTACTGCAATACAGCGAGCGCCACTACTGCCAGCTAAATAAAAGATTCAAACTACTGAAGGCAATAACTACTGATAGGCATAGTTAGCAAATGAAAGATTTTGATAGAGAACAAACAATGTATTTACCTTAATAGTGTTGAAAAATCATAATATACATAGCAGTTCATGACATCCAGTCTTACAAATTTCAAACCTCCGCCATTTCTCTCCCCACATCCACCACTGCTGGCGGCTCACCTCCAACTGCACAACGCTACGCGCTGTTCACATCCAGCTGCCGCTGCCCAACACTACTGTGGCAGACAACAATGCAAACTAGCCACAGACTGCACACAGCACAGCCAGTGATTTTCATACAGAGCGCTACGTAACGTTGCCAATAAGAAAACAAACAGCCTACTTACAACTTATAGAGCCACTGGGGCTTACCACAATAGTGAACTTGTTATAGACATAGCCAATTTTTCTCGAATAAATAAATACATTGCTCAAAAGAATTGCGTGAACATGACTTAGGGCATCTGCCATACTTCACTGAGCAATGATTGAGAACTGGGTATCTTACCAAATCGTACATTTATCTTTCACAAATTAAGTACACAACGAAACATTACATTCTCGATCGTTTACAGAAAAAGAACTAAATTGTCCGACAGGCGTCGAAAACCAAATGGAAACAATCTTTTATCCCGTTATCCTGGGTGCTTTTCATTGTACTTTGAGAGCTTTAATAACGTGAATGCTGTCCGTGAGCGTTTATCACTGCCTGACACCTACATGGCATTCTCTGTACAGCTCTAAGGAGGTACTCTGTAGCACCCGTCCCCATTCTGCCATGAGAGTTCTTGAAGAATCTGTGGTGGACCACCACGAACACGTCCGTTAAGCATGTGCCACATATGAACAATGGAATTTAGGTCGATACTCACCACAGGCCATTCCATAAATTAAATGTCGATTCTTCGCAGGACAACCCTGCTGGCGACTGCCACGTAGCATCTGGCATTAGAAGGAATTCAGGGCCACGACCGTGAGTGCCAGGATATGTTCGATGTACTGTCTGACGGTAAGGCGACCATGGACAACGATAAGATCCGTATTGTTGTCAACACTGAAGCTTCCCTGCATTAAAATATTACACTACATGTGCTTAGTTGAATACAACGTCAACAAATGACAGCTGTCATCTTGTACATGAGCAGAAAACACTGCGACACCAGTACTCACTCCCTTCTGAGGAGCCCGCATCTCGTGGTCGTGCGGTAGCGTTCTCGCTTCCCACGCCCGGGTTCTCGGGTTCGATTCCCGGCGGGGTCAGGGATTTTCTCTGCCTCGTGATGGCTGGGTGTTGTGTGCTGTCCTTAGGTTAGTTAGGTTTAAGTAGTTCTAAGTTCTAGGGGACTGATGACCATAGATGTTAAGTCCCATAGTGCTCAGAGCCAGCCTTCTGAGGAGTCACCTGACACTGTAATGCACGACACAGCCAATACATGTCGAATAATTTTAAGTATTGCCTACATTGAAAGCGAAGATCTCACTCCATGCAACAACACCACAAGTATCAGCTGTACCAAAATAGATTTGACATACCGGCCCCTATAATCATTACAGGTCTTCAAATAAAAAATGTTAAAGCAGTTCTTAGATACGCGATATTTCGAAACTTTAAAATTTCACCACAGACATGGAGGGTGCTTCCGTAAGAGCGTGCAGAAATGTAACAGGACATAGGCAATGCTCCACTGAACAATTTTAGGTAGGGAACGTGGGATCGGAGAAGCCAACTTACGGAGATATGGAAGTAAAGTTGTCTACTGCTTTGCCTAAATTGCTGTTTCCATCTATTTACAACTAACATGCGTACAAGTCTAAATGTACTGCGCTGTTTATTTACACGTACATTCTTTATTTCCTGCAAGGAGACAAGGATGGAATGCTTGCATTGAGGTTGAAGGCTGTCAGTTTCAGCACATTTTGTAAGATACAATACAAATGGTACGTTTGTTGTCAATGATAGTACTTGCAGTTAACTGTAACAAGTGTAAATAAAAAATTACACAGTAATGTGATTTTATTCCTAATACCTCCTTAAGCTGGTTTCTCCGACTCTAGGTTCCCTACCGCAAATTGTTCAGTGGAGCATCCTCTATGTCCTATTTTTGCACTCTCTTACGGAAACATCCTATATACAGAAGTTCATTCAGCGTTTTAATGGCAATTATAAAACTGTTCGTATCTCAAAGTTATGTCTTCACAAACCTGTGCATAAACATGTTTTGTAGAGAAAAATTTAATTATTACTTCTTTGTTTAAAAATAAAGAAGCTTTCTCTGTTTTGGTAATGGCGAAGAAACATTATACACTTAATTTAAAGCAGCTTGTTCACTACTACACTACTGGCCATTAAAATTGCTACACCACGAATATGACGTGCTACAGACGCGGAATTTAACCGACAAGAAGAAGATGCTGTGATATGCAAATGATTAGCTTTCACAGAGCATTCACACAAGGTTAGCGCCAGTGGCGACACCTACAACATGCTGACATGAGGAAAGTTTCCAACTGATTTCTCATACACAAACAGCAGTTGACCGGCGTTGCCTGGAGAAACGTTGTTGTGATGCCTCATGTAAGGAGGAGAAATGAGTACCATCACGTTTCCGACTTTCATAAAGGTCGGATTGTAGCGTATTGCGATTGCGGTTTATCGCTTCACGAAATTGCTGCTCGCGTTGGTCGAGATCCAATGACTGTTAGCAGAATATGGAATCGGTGGGTTCAGGAGGGTAATGCGGAACTCCGTGCTGGATTCCAACGGCCTCGTATCACTAGCAGTTGAGATGACAGGCATCTTTTCCGCATGGCTGTAACGGATCGTGCAGCCACGTCTCGATCCCTGAGTCAACAGATCGGGACGTTTTCAAGACAACAACCATATGCACGAACAGTTCGACGACGTTTGCAGTAGCATGGACTATCAGCTCGAAGATCATGGCTGCGGTTACCCTTGACGCTGCATCACAGACAGGAGCGCCTGCGATGGTGTACTCAGCGACGAACCTGGGTGCACGAATGGCAAAACGTCAATTTTTCTGATGAATCCAGGTTCTGTTTACAGCATCATGATGGTCGCATCCGTGTTTGGCGACATCGCGGTGAACGCACATTAGAAGCGTGTATTCGTCATCGCCATACTGGCGTATTAGCCAGCGTGATGGTATGGGGTGCCATTGGTTACACGTCTGTCAGCTCTTGTTCACATTAACGGCACTTTGAACAGTGGACGTTATATTTCAGATGTGTTACGACCCGTGGCTCTACTCTTCATTCGATCCCTGCTAAACACTACATTTCAGCAGGATAATGCACTACCACATGTAGCAGGCCCCGTACGGGCCTTTCTGGATACAGAAAACATTCGACTGTTGCCCTGGCAAGCACATTCTCCAGATCTCTCACCAATTGAAAACGTCTGGTCAATGGTGGCCGAGCAACTGGCTCGTCACAATATGTCAGTTCAAGTATATTATATTTGTCTAATGAATACCCGTTTATCATCTGCATTTCTTCTTGGTGTAGCAGTTTTAATGGCCAGCAGTGTATGTTAAAATACTTATTTTTTTGTAATTGTTGGTGGCTAAATAGTGGAACCGTTGAAGGCTGCATCGTACAGATGTTAACAGCTAAATAGTATAATCACACTGTAGGAAAAAAAAAAGCGAATCGTTACCAATATAAGATGAAATAAAACATTCGCATATACAGAGAGAAAAAGATGAACAGGTAGATTTCCACACTGTTTCTCTTCCTCCATCTCCTTTTCTCTGTCAATTTACATATTCCTTCCGTTCCAGTCTCCCTCCCTCCCTCCCTTCCCCTCCCTCCGCTCTGCAGTATTTATTTCTCCGTACCATCTTGTTTCAGTTCAGACTGACATGACGCCGTTGTTGGAATAAGCGGGCTGCCACGCTTGCAGCAACTCTCCGCCCGCAGAGGACAACACGGTGCGCAGGGCGGCAGCGAAGGAGGCGACCCGAGGGCTTAGCGCCAACTTGTAGCGCCTGAATAATGCACGCCCCTAGGCCGCGCCACCACAGCATCCGCGTGGGAACAATCGCCTGTTCGAAGGCCGCCGATCCGATCTGGCTTTCGCTAAGAGTCGCGGGACGTATCCTCTCTTGTTTAGGCGCAAGGGAAGGAAAGAGGGACAAGAGCTCCAGGTAGTCCCACTGCCCTCAAGAAGATGCTAACGCTCGATGATAAGTCTGTCCGTGTTCTCTTAGAAAGTTACGCCCACATCTCGTTTTCCTAGATTATCTCGTCTCAGGCAGTCTTATAAGAAGCCAAGACGCAAAGACCGAACGCAAAGACCGAATTGTTAAAGTACATTACTTTGGCTGCCGAGAATTCTTCCGGTTTGTATGGCCGTCGTCCATTGAACTCTTCTGTCTCTGAAGTTTCGTCCGAAGCTATGTTGGACATCTTCGGTGCTCTTGGTTGTGCTGAGTCTTGCCAACTGACGAGTCGGACGTCGAAGAACGGCCTAAATACCGTGGAAAGTGGGCATGGTCTTGATTTCACGTGATAGCAGCGATGAACCTTGTCAAGGATAAAATATAACTATCGATCATAGTACGTCAAAGATAAAAACTTCACATCGATTCTGTAACACCACCGTTCATATATCACTGAGTTTCATAGCTTCTTCTTTTCTGTTAAAATTATCCCCATGTTTACATATTTCGATGGCTTCTCTATATAGCCGTGGATAATAGTTCGACATAGTACATAAAAACTTCTGTTCCCGATTGACCCGACTGAAGAGCATGTTCCGTCACGACTGATTTGTCTGTTTTCCCTAGTCGGCAAAGACTTTTATGTACCTTCACCCGTGTATTCACACTTCTCTTTGTAGTTCCAATGTAGACTCTGCCACATGTACACGGAATCTTGTATACACCACTATCAGACAGAGGGGGACGTTTGTCCTTAACGGAACAAAGTGCTTGGCCTATTTTCTTAGTTGGTCGGAAAAGCGGTCGAACGTAATGTTTCCTTACAATCTTGCCGATTTGATCAGTTACTTTTTTGATGAAGGATAGAGAAACTGTATTCTTCCATTGCTGTGTCCAATCGTTGTCCTTAGGCCTCCTGTTATTCGGTCCTAAAACTCTATTTCCTTACTAGAATACCCATTCTTCTCAAAAGCCTGCAGCGATGAACCTTGTCAAGGATAAAATATAACTATCGATCATAGTACGTCAAAGATAAAAACTTCACATCGATTCTGTAACACCACCGTTCATATATCACTCATCGTCCAGGTATTCCGGCGCACAAATCCTTTTAGCTCTGTCCACTAGACTTTCAATTATACCTCTTTTCTGCTGTGGATGGTGATCGGAATCCTTATGCAAGTATCTGTTGGTATGTGTAACCTTCCGAAAGACTTTATGTTTCAAGCTGCCATCAGTCTGTCTGAAAACAAAGATATCTAAGAAGGATATTGCATTGTCTTTCTCCATTTCCATGGTAAACTGGATTTTAGGATTTATACTATTTAAATAACAAAAGAATTCCTCTAAAGCTTTTTTGCTTATGTGACCAAACCACAAATGTATCATCCACGTATAGATACCATCGACATGGTTTCTTATTCGCTTTTTCCAGAGCTAATTGTTCGAATTTTTCCATGTAAAAACTGGCGATCGAAGGACTCAATGGGTTACCAATGGCCACACCATCAACCTGCTCATAAAACTCGTAGAATTATAGAAGTAAGATTTCGGATCTTTTAACGTCAGCACAATATAATAAACTTAAGAAAGACCCTGCGGCTAACATATTGAGGAAAACAAATACGCTGATATAGTCATCAATTCAAGAGAAGGAGATGAAGGGTTTGTTGAGGAGTGAAGCTGTGTGTCCCAGACTTTATGGCCTACCTAAAGTTCATAAGATTGACCTTCCTCTGAGACCCATTGACAGTGGTATTAATGCCCCAACGTACCAAATAGCAAGATATGAGGCATCTTGTTTACAACCACATATTGGCTGAACCGATTATTATGTAAAAGACTCATGTCATTACATTGAGAAACTGAAGGGACTAACTTTGGCTCCTGAGGATATTCTTGTCAGTTTTGATATATTCTATTTACGATGATTCCGCTTAACGAAGTTTGGTTTACATAACGGATGTTTTCCCAGGCGATTTGACAGCTCTTTTCAGATACTGTCTCAGCTCTAGTCGGTTCCAGTGGGAGGACGAGTTTTGTGAGCAGGTTGATGGTGTGGCCATGGATAACCTATTGAGTCCTACGACCGCCAATTTTTACATGAAAAAATTAGAACAGTTGGCTCTGGAAAAAGCGAATAAGAAACCATGTCGATGGTATCTATACGTGGATGATACATTTGTGGTTTGGTCACATGGCAAAAAAGCTTCAGAGGAATTCTTTTGTTATTTAAATAGTATAAATCCTAAAATCCAGTTTACCATGGAAATGGAAAAAGACCATGCAATATCCTTCTTGGATGTCTTCGTTATGAGACAGACTGATGGTAGCCTGAAACATAAAGTCTTTCGGAAGGTTACACATACCGAAAGATACTTGCATAAGGATTCTAATCACCATCCACAACAGAAAACAGCTGTAATTAAAAGTCTAGTGGGCAGAGCTAAAAGGATTTGTGCGCCGGAATAGCTGGACGCCGAGTTAAAACATCTAAAGCAGGCTTTTGAGAAGAATGGGTATTCTAGTAAGGAAATAAATAGTTTTACAACCGAATAACAGGAGGCCTAAGGACAACTATTGGACACAGCGATGGATGAACACGGTTTCTTTACCATCAAAAAAGTAACAAACATAACGTTCGACCGATTTTCAGACCAACTAAGAAAATAGGCCACGCGCTTCGTTCCGTTAAGGATAAACGTCCCCCTCTGTCTGATAGTGGTGTACATGTGGTAGAGTCTACATTGGAACTACAAAGAGAAGTGTGAATACACGGTTGAAGGAACATAAAAGTCTTTGCCGACTAGGGAAAACAGACAAGTCAGCCTTGGCGGAACATGCTCTTCAATCGGGTGATCACGTAGCGAAATTTTCGGAAACTGAAGTTTTATGTACTATGACGAACTATTACCCACGGCTATATAGAGAAGCCACCGAAATATATAAACATGGGGATAAATTTAACATAAAAGAAGGAGCTACGAAACTCAGTGATGTATGGACTGTGGCGCTACAGAATCGACTTTTTCATTCTTCACTTTGTTTCTGTGCCGCACAAAAACGCACTTCACACAAAGCAGTCCAGTCTTTTTACCGGTTGACTGTTCAGTCTTCTACATAGCAGCTCCTTATACTGTTGAATGCCTGCTCAGCCACTGATATCATTGTTTTTATTTCTTAGGTGCATGTCATATCCTCTTTTATTAAGACTGCTAAGTATTTAAAAGATTTTACTTGTTCAATTATTTTCTGTCGTAATCTTATGGTTGTCTTCCTTTGTTTTGTACCAATGAGCATACTCTTCGCTTTCTGCGGTTATACACTTGGCATGCGTGTTCAGATACCATTTTGTTCCTTGTCACTTCATTTAGAGTGAAAAGCTCTGTATCAGCGGATTTTATACATTCTGTCAGTCTCCCACTGTGAGATTCTCCCTTCTTCCCTTCAAACACTTCTTTAGAGTCTCCTCCAAATATATTTTGAAACAACATGAACGTGAAGTTTTATTCGAATGCAGTATCATGAAAGAAGGTTCTACATATGGAGGAGACCTGGAAAATTTCAAATAGATTACCTTACGGTAAGACAGAGGTATTCAAACCAAATTTTAAACTGCAAATCATTTCCAGTTGCACATAAGGACTCTAGTCATAACTGATTGTTTAACAACTGCAGATTAAAACTGAAGAAATATCAGAAAATTAGGAATTTAAGGAGATGGGATCTGGATAAGTTGAAAGAACCAGAGATTGTTGACAGTTTCAAAGGGAGCATTAGGCAACGACTGACTGAAGCGGGGGTAATGGATGGGTAGCCTTGAAAGAAAAAAATGTGAAGGCAACAGTTCATCAAATAGGCAAAAGGACAAGACCAAGTAGAAATCCCAGTAGATAATGCGCGAGCCATTGAATCTAACTGAAGAAATGAAAAAGTACAGAAAAGCAGTGGATGAAGCAGGTAAAAAGGAACAGAGGCGTATAAAAAATGGTATTGACAGGAAGTAAAAACTGGCAAATTAGGAACAGATTCACGAGAAATATAAAGCTGCAGAAGCATGCACAACTATGAGAAAGACATGTGCCACTTACGGCAAAATTAAAGAGATGTTCGGAGAAAAGAAAAGAGCTTTATGAATATCAACAGCCCACATGGCGAGCGAGTGCTATACAAAAAGGAATATCAGGAAGGTGGAAGGAATATATAGAAGATCTTTATGAGGGAAACAAACTTGAATATCATATTACAAAAAGAGAAAAGAAAGTGGATGAAAATCAGATGGGAGATACGATACTATGGGAAGAAATTGAGAGCACTGAAAGACGTAAGGTCAAACAAGGCCCATCAGAGTTATTGAGATCCATGAAACAGTCAGCTATGAAAATATTGCTCCACCTGATGTGCAGGATTTATGAAACTGGCTTCCAGAAGTGCTTTACAGTAGGTAGGTACTTCAGGTGTGAATACTATCGAACCATCAGTTTAAAAAGTCATAGTTGTAAAATACTGACGTGAGTTATTTGCAGAAAAATGGAAAAATTGGTAGAGGTCAATTTCAGGAAGAATAAGTTTGGGGTCTGGAGAAATGTAGGAACATGCGAGGCCATTTGGATACTGTGGCTTTTCTTAAAAGAAAGACTGAAGAAAGGCAAATTTGTATTCATAGTCTTAGAGGAAACTTTTGAAAATGTTCACTGGAATATACTCTTTGAAATTCTAAAGGTAACAGTTATAAAAGACAGAGAGCAAAAGGTTATTCACAACTTGTACAGAGACCAGACTACAGTTGTAAGAGTCGAAGTGCATGAAAGGAAGGCAGTGGTTGAGGAAGATGGCAGATAGGGATGTAGCCTCTCGCTGATTTTACTCAACCTGTATACTAAGTGAGCAGTAAAGGAAACCACGGAAATAATTAGAAAGTGAAATGAAGTTCAGGGAGAAGAAATAAACACTTTGCGATTTGCTGATAATACTGTAATTCTGCCAGAGATAGCAAAGACTTGGAAGAGCAGTTGAACGGAATGGATAGAATCTTGACAAGAGGTTGTAAGATGAACACAATAAAACAATAAGGATAATGGCATGTAGTCAAATTACGGTAAGTTAGCCATGCTGATAGAATTACAGTAAGACATGAGACATTATATATAGTCAATGAGATTTGATATTTTAGCACTAAAGTAAATTACGGTGGCTGTGGTAGAGATAATGTAAACAGCAGACGGCCAATAGTAAGAAAGGCGTTTCTGAAAAAAAAGAAATTTGTTAAGAACGAATATAAATTTAAGTGCTATGAAGTCTTTTTCTGGAGGCATTTGTCTGGAGTGTCGTCTCGTATAGAAGTGAACAGTGGGCGCTAAGCAGTTCAGACAAAAAGAGAATAGATGCTTCTGAAATGTGATGCCACGGAAATAAGTGGGTAGATTGAATACCTAAAGAGGAGGTGAACCATCACGAAAATACCAGCACTGGAAAGGAATGGAGCTGAATTCACTCTCACAAAATGATAAACACAAATATATATAAGAATGTTTGGTATAGTGTTAAGCTAAGGGGAAGCGAATAAACGCGCACTAAAATGTGTGTTGCTTGTTTGATATTACGAACGACATTGTGATAGAAATCAGTAACAAGATGCTGAGTATTGGGTCATAGGTGGTGTACGACGGTGTAAAGCTTAACAATAGTTAGCTTCGGCCCTTACACAGATCTAGCTAACTTTAGAAGCCAGTTCACAGTTCAGTGCACGGCATAATATCGGCCAGTTTCCTCTCGTAAATTTATAATAAACTCCAAGACAAAGAACGACGCACCACGAAGGAGTTATGTAAATTGGTCCCAAACTGGTATTCATACAGAACTAACGGAAAATACAAAAGTGCAAACTTTGACAGCTGATGGACGAATCTGTGACGCTGCAGTGCAGTTTCACCGGGCAGCCGTGGGCCGGAGTGGCCGAGCGGTTCTAGGCGATTCAGTCTGGAACCGCGCGACCGCTACGGTCGCAGGTTCGAATCCTGCCTCGGGCATGGATGTGTGTGATGTCCTTAGTTAGGTCTAAGTAGTTCTAAGGTCTAGGGGACTGATGACCTCAGATGTTACGTCCCATAATGCTCAGAGCCATTTGAATCATTTGAACCGTCACTGGACAGCCCGCGTGGATAGTAAACAGGGGACATGTCGATATCAGGGGATGAAGTTTTTGCAAATTTCATTCCGTGTACTTAATTTGGATAGTAATTATGCCTTGCAGACAGGTCCCTGAACAATATTCGCAGATGTCAACATTTGAGACATGACCTGTGGCTGGACTCAAAACAGACGGCCTGAGTAAAGCGCAAGTCGCTCGACATTTGAATAAGGCTGGCGCTATTCAACGATGTTAGCAGGCCTGGGTGAACCATGGCCAAATACAGCGACACGAAGAAACCATCCAAATTAGACAGATGACAGAACATGAGGACTGAGTAATCTTCAGTGGCATTCACGCCCCGGACTCATCATTAACATCAGTCTGACATGCAACTGGTGCTTCAGTGACCACAGGAGGGGGCTGAGCTCACGGCGTCTCTTGCGCCGACTACCATTGACCTCCGTACACCAACAAGCCAGTCTGTAGTGGTGTTGGGCCACTCGGCCTGCAAACGCATTGACTGGAGTAGAATTGTCTTCAGTGGTCAGTCCCACTTCGATGTGACCCCCGATGACCAGCGAAGGTCGAGAGACGCCCAGGACAGCGGTGGGATTCCAGCCTGCCACCCGCCATACGGCCCGACAATAGAGCTGACAGTCTGGAGTGCCATTTCATTTGATAGCAGGATCCCTTTGGTTGTATTCCGCGGCACCCTTTCAGCACAGTGGTACGTCGACGATACTCTACACCGCATTTTGTTGCCGTTCATGGCAAGCCATGCTGGACTTACATTTCAGTAAGATAAGTGCCCACCCACACATGACTAGAGTTTCTACTGCTTGTCTTCGTGCTTGACAAAACCTGCCCTAGCCAGAAAGGTCACCAGATGTCACATCAGTTGAGAACGTTTGGAGCATTAGGGGCAGGGCCCTCAAACCAGTATGGGATGTTGATGATCTAACACGCCAATTGGACAGAGAGAGCACGATATCCCTCAGGAGGACATCGAATAGCTCTGTCAATCGATGCCAAGCCGAATAAATGCTTGCATGAGAGCTAGAGGTGCCCCAACGCGTTATTGACTTGCTCAATTTGTGAAAATCTTTGTCTTTAACATATTAGCCAGTTCTTCAGGAATTGTAATCATTTCGATTTCCGTCCCATTCAGATAAGTGCATCATTTTTTTTTTCTTTTCTTTAATTCTTTTCATATAGCGTACATTCTTACTATGTGTTATACTGGTGAGAGACTGTTGTGTAATCACAGAATGGATTGAAAATATGCTCATTACAAGATGTGGGACATTGAAGATCAGCAGTTCACAGCCTGTATTTCATTTACAGGGTAAGACGTCGTGGTCTCCTGACCTTCATTGCTTACATATTCCGCCCTCACAATCATATTCCGCACATCAAGGCGCTTCATTCAAACCCAAACTCGATAAGATAAAGTCACTGTTGTATGAATTCATGTAAACGATATGCAAATGACTAATAAATCGCAAGTCTGCACCGAGATTGAAATACTCGAGGCCAGTGTACACACACACACATTCAAGACACGACAGTCACAAAAGCTTTTAGTTTGGGAGAGGCAAACCACACGCCAGGTGGTTGGTCCCTTCAGAGGATGAGTCAACCTATCTACGTCGGCCGGCAACCGCCCATAGAGCAGACAGCATTTGCCCGAGTGAAGGGGAGAACAACCCCGTGTTCAGCTTAAAAGCAAATTCCGCTACATTGTGTGGGAATTCCCAGTCTCCGCATTCTTTACAAACATAGCACGCAGTTTCAGAGGTTTTCACAGGGAGACAGCAAACGCCAAACGCCGATGCTACAGATTTCCAGATTGGTGGCCTTAAACGAAACATCATTCTCCCATTTTAGAAGAGCAATGTTGATTGGCAGACGATAGTCCTGACGCCTTGAGCTGAAGGAGTAATGGAAGAGACCGAAAGATATACCCCTTCACGTCTGGCATGGAGAGGGGCCGTTCCGTTGTTGCTCTTGGAGCGAGAACACGTAACGAGAGCGTGTGCACTCATATGTGTACTCAAAGGGCAAGGAACAAGTCTCTCCTCAGTACTTCACTGGGAGAGCACCTCTGTCAAGAGCGAATCGGAGTGCATCTCTATATTGAGTCCTTGCGATTAAGCATTGTTCACTATGTTGGCTGACACACTTATTGTGCAGTGTGAACGGACAGAGTTATAGTTAAACGCCTCTCCTCAGTACTTCACTGGGAGAGCACCTCTGTCGAGAGCGAATCGGAGTGCAACTCTATATTGAGTCCTTGCGATTAAGCGTAGTTCACTGTGTTGGCCGACACACTTATTGTGGGGTGTGAATGGACACAGTTATAGTTAAATGCCTGCAAGCGAATTTTTGAGTGGCATCACGGTGGACTGGTTATCTGAACGGTGTACCACGCCACTAGTTAGACTAAGGGCGAATAGGAGTCCTTGACTTCATCAAGGCATAGGGAGAGTTTGATTGGCGAAGGTCAATCCAGATAGAACGAGAGTTATCTTATTTGTCAACAGCGAAGGGCGCAGACAGCAGTCATCGCAGCTTACGGTATTGTGCGCAACAGCTCTTGTGAGCCCCATATTTCCTCCACAACAGTACACTTCACTGTATTTCACACGCAACAGCCTCGACCGTACCTAGCAACATTCAAACGGATAATTATTCAAGTTGCGTAGGCGCGGCTCTCAGCCATTCTGCCAAGTCAATAACAATCTTAAACTTTGTATAGAAATTTCATTAGCGAAAAGAACCCGGAAATAACGCGTTAAGTTCATAACTAAAAGTGCCATTGTGATTTCTCAGAATTTTTGCAAAAAAAATAATAATTTTCGTTAGTTTCATGTTTTTCTTACACTAACTAGCACTACTCCAGTACCCAAGTATCCCACTAGTTACGTAAGAAATTATGTGAATTTTTGTGTCATTTTCTTACAGCGGACGACTCCAGAAGATATTTCTTGCTGAAAGTTTTTCAGGCATTTCTCTTTAGAACGTTAGGAGCGTCTGTATGACTGCTGTAATAGTGTGGGGGTGGAAATTGCATCTTGCAGGAGCCACAGGGTAAAGGGTACATCTCAGATTAATCCGTTGCGCAGAATGACAGAATAGCACCCACACGCTCACAACAGAAAGGCAGGATTCTCAGTATGTGGCACAATAGATTACGCCGTATGGATAGATACGAATCCTCGAATAATGGTGGAGTTCAGTAATCAAGATCGCTTCAGTATCAATGCATCGGCAGAATTTGTCGGTGACAGGCTGGGAGGGCCATACACTTTTCCAGATGTTGTGTATCACGGATTTCTCCGTACATAATGAACTACCAGCGCTACTGGAGAATGAACCTTATCCTCGCAGAAAGACGACTACGGCGTATGCGCGACGGGGCATCACCCCATTTTCTACGGATCGTTCGAGAGTACATCACCGCAACGTTTCAGGGGCGATGGATGGGTCGAAGAGGCCCGGTACCATGTCGTGCTCATTCACCGGATTTGAGCCTATAGGGTTTTTGGATATGGGACATTTAAAGCATTGGTATATGTCCAATGCACCAATAATGTGAATACATTTCAGGAGCATGTGACCAATGCATGTGACACAATGTGAATGGAGCCAAAACTGCAGTGCCTGTAGTCTCTACTCCTATGTAGCAGAGAGACAGGAATGAGAGGACAGACTGTCCCATATCTCAACACGTTTTGGTTCAGGCCATATACTTATAGGAACTTTTCTTCTGGTTTTGACTAATGCTGTCTTCTGTTGGAATATGTGGCACTCTTTTTTCAAAAACACCCGGTACAGGGTGATCAGAAACAATCTGAAAAGATTGTAGGGGTGTTGCAGAGTAGGTTGTGCTGAGAAATAGTCGCGCGGTTTGCGAGTTAATTAGCATTGAAGTTAGCCAGTCTGGCCGTTGCGCGAGCAAATTCAAGCGGCCTACCAGATATAGTTAGTGTCAGTTGTTCTCACAAAGTAGATGAAAGCGCGTGAGACTGCTCAGCCTTTGGCTCGGGTTCGATTCTTACAACCATCCCAAGCCCAATTTTTGTATCGCTCTCTTGTTCGATTTCAGGAAACCAACCGAAGAACACGTTTGGTGTCACCGTCTCTGGCGGGCTGCTTGAATTTGCGTGTGCAACGGCCTCATTGCCTAAATTCAACGCTAATTGTATTTAACGCAACGTGTCGAATTTTTTTCTTAACAGTTATTTCTCAGCACACCATATAGAGCTTTTCAGACTGTTTCGCATCCCCCTGTGCATCATTCCATGTCCAAGCAGCGATATGACCGATTGACAAGAAGAAGAGACAATGGCGTATGCATCCTAAGTGTCAAAATGCTACCAGTAGAAGAAAAAGTAGCAAAATAAGACGAAACAGATAAACATCTGTAATGGTGCGGAATGGGGAGTTACGAAGAACGACAATCTTCTTTCGCATACAGAAATCTCTAAATGTTCAAACTGCATCACATTTGAGTAGTAACTAGAGCTATCGAAGAATTGGACCATCTTGAATAATGAAAATAATACAAATTTTTGAACGATGGAAGTAGTAAGCATTTGTGACGCCTCTCGACCACGAAGGGAATGCTTATAAAAACATGCAGCCTCGAAAAACTTGGAGGCCAGTCTTACCGCCTCTCTAGATTCTATTTCTCCGTTGTACTTTAATTCCTTTTTGGAGGGAATAATCGCACCCGGGGATTATTTACTTGGTCATTGTAACAGTAGAGTACGTTTACAAGTAATTTACTCCGCCGCTCGTGAGGCAATTGTCAAGTGTTACCTCTCAGCAGAGTGTGTGAAGTCACCTTGGGCCAACGAAATCGTTGGCAGAAGGCCGGAAACTTTCTCTAGCGAACTTAGTAAGACAAGGGAGTCGTTTTCACAACCGATTTCGCACAGCACTCTAGAAGTTTTGCAGAAGGTTTCTGGCATCAACTTTGCACTTAGTTGAAGTTCCTCAGTTATAAGACCCTCGTTTTGACGCCACTTATGCAGAACACGTGCAGGGAGTTCGGAAAAGGGCATAGTGCAGAGTAACTATCTGGTGTTCGTAAGCAGTAGTTCAGCAGAGCCACAGCACGGCGAATATTCAAGTACAGAAATATTTGAGATACGTTGTAGGCTATATTTAAAAACAGCTGCATAGTTTACTAACGGCTGTTACACGTGTACAGATATGATGAATACGGTGCTGGATCTCCTGTGACGTATGATACGACTAAGATGCGTTTGACACTTTATGAATGCATCTCTTTGCGAAATCCTGTCGTTGACAACCTCCCAGAATCGTCAGAAATTTCAGTCATATACTAGATGAAAATCAGCCACTTCACTTAGTATTTTTTCCATTTGTGGTCTGAGTTTAAAAAAAAAAAAAGCATCAACTATTGCAATTGTATAGCATCTAACTTTTATAAATAAATGGTGCGGTTTGAAAACTAATAATAAATCGATTTGTTACTTTGCATAGACAACCTTACAGCATAACCAGCGACAGCTGTCCAAATTTTTAAAGCGCTACCCGCTGTTAGCTTGTCATGCTTACTGCACAGGTGTACCGTCCGTTTCCAGGATGCCAAGATGACGTCGCAACAGGAAAGGGCTTTCTGTGTTCAATTCAAGATGTCCAGTTCGATGGCTAAAGTGCAGCGTGATGTCAGGATGTATAAGGCAAATATATGCAGCCCACAGCAGATAGCGCATGCCGGCAATGGGTTGAAATAACTACTAGGTTTCCAGATATAATCACAAAGAAAACATAACAAACAGAAAATCTATATAAGATCTTGCTTAAAAGTTGCAAGTAAAATATTTATAATACGGAGCATGAGCAACTACGTCTCCTGCGTATTTACTGTGTGATTCATCTATGTAGGCTTGATCCCATATTAGTAATGTGGACGACGCCGCATATCGGACACGGTAATCCGCTGTCAATTTATACAGGTATAGGTACTTCCTCTGAGACTAATCTTGTTATTCGCTTTTGAATACTTCTTGGCTATTCTCGAGGTGATCTGCTTTAGAGGACATCATACGAGCACTTTTTTTTTAAATTTTGACAAGGGCAGCTACCTGCTGGCGCTCTCGTGTATGATAGTCGCGGATTTCCGTTTATTTAACATATTCTGTGCCAATAAGTTGTTTTTTATATATTTTTTAAAATTTTCTATTTCATCTGAGCGTGTTTTGGGACTACAGTGGTTCAAATGGTTCAAATGACTCTAAGCACTATGGGACTCCTCAGAAGGAAGTGAGTACCGGTGTCGCAGTGTTTTCTACTGCTGTACAAGATGGCGGTTGTCATTTGTTAACATAGTATTCAACTGAGCACATACAGTGCAACATTTTAATGCAGTGCAAATTGTAAGGCCAATGTGTTGGATCCAAAAAGGATGGACTTTCTGTCGTGTTGCTGCAGATGCCAGTGTCTCTCCATCTGTTATCCATAGGTTGTGGAAACCCTACAGGGTGACAGGTCAGTAGACAAGGCGACTTGAACGAGGTTGACGAACGATTACAGCCCCACGTAAGGATCAATATCTTGCCGTCTCTGCGCTGTGGCGTCGTACGGATACCGCTACAGCACTCCAAGACGATCTCAGAAGGGCCACTGTAATGAACAGGTTACAAGACGACCTCTCGACCCATGCGTCCCGTTCGAGTACCCCTCCAGACGTGGCAACACCCGCCTTCAGCTCTGCAATTCCCATGCCAAATGACAACTTCGTCACCGGCGGAACGTGTTGTTCACAGAGGAGTCCAGATATCCTATGACACAAGGTAATATACGTGTTAGTGTGCAGAGACCCGTGCTGAGCGTTACCTGCCAAATGTTGTCCAGGAAATCGACAGTTATCCAATGTTCTGTGATTTTGTGGGGAAGTTCAGATGGTTCAAATGGCTCGAAGCACTATGGGACTTAGCATCTGAGGTCATCAGTCCCCTAGACTTGGAACTACTTAAACCTAAGTAACCTAAGGACATCACACACATCCATGCCCGAGGCAGGATTCGAACCTGCTACCGTAACAGCAGGCCGGCCGAAGTGGCCGTGCGGTTCTAGGTGCTACAGTCTGGAACCGCGAGACCGCTACGGTCGCAGGTTCGAATCCTGCCTCGGGCATGGATGTGTGTGATGTCCTTAGGTTAGTTAGGTTTAACTAGTTCTAAGTTCTAGGGGACTAATGACCTCATAAGTTGAGTTCCATAGTGCTCAGACCCATTTGAACCATTTTTTTGGTAGCAGCAGCGCGGTTCCGGACTGAAGCGCCTAGAACCGCTCGGCCACAGCCGGCGGCTGGGACTATAGTGCATTAGACTATTTCTGGCTTCGGAACATTTTATCGGCCTTATTCCGTCATATTTCACTCTTATCTCATAGGACACCATATAATGTTTTTCCTTTTTTTTTAGTTCTTACGACGGCGGTTTCCTGCTGGGACATTTGTACATACGGCATCCTCGTACTCAACACCATAATTTGCCAGTAATTTGCTTTATTTTTTTCTTGCTAGTCCGATTTTGCTATATTGTAGTCATGCCATTTACATGAAAGTCCGTGCGTTTTCCTTGTAGGTCAATCATAAGATGCATTGTATAAGGCGGAATGCATCATTGGAGAATAATTGTCCGTAGCTCGTGGTCTCGCGGTAGCGTTCTCGCTTCCCGAGCACGGGGTCCAGGGTCCGATTCCCGGAGGGGTCAGGGATTTTCACCTGCCTCGTGATGACTGGGTGTTTGTGTTGTCCTCATCATTTCATCACCATCATGAAAGTGGCGAAATGGGACTGAGCAAAGGTTGGGAATTTGTACGGGCGCCGATAACCGCGCAGTTGAGCGCCCCACAAACCAAACATCATCATCATCATCTGGAGAATAATTAAAATTAAAAAAATCAAGTTTTGCAACCAAGACTGACTGTTCTGTTGTATTGTTACAACCGGTTGCTGTATCACACCACCATACATTGAAAAAAGTTCTATCCCTTCACAAATAAGCATTCAAGAAAGCTTGTCATTGTCCAGTTGTTATAACCACCCCAAAGTTACGTAATAGGTTTTTTTTTTCCTTGCCGATAATTTTATCAATTAGTTAGAGGTGAAATTCTTTACGTTGTTTTCAGCTACAGATCAGGGCATTTTGTCCTACTGTAGATACGTTGACGATCTATTAGTAGTCCACAAAGGTCCTCCTGATAGGATCAACCACATTTTCAATCTGTTTAATGATCTTCATGATAATATTAAGTTCACTTGTGAACTAGAAAATGAAAATCGTCAATTAAATTTCCTCGATCTTACGTTGTCATTAACTGAAAACAGAATTTCCTTCAACATTTTCCGTAAAAGAGACTCAAACTGATCGTGATCGAATCGTTCCAGCTTCTTCCACGCATCCAGCCTCTCACAAAAATGCTTTCTTTTTCTCGGCTATTCACAGAGCCCTTTCCATTCCCCTCTCGAAAGAAAACTTTAATAATGAGATTAATCTTATTAAATGGTTATGAAGCTCGGTTGGTAGATGATATCCTAAGAAAGAAGATTGGCAAGAAGGGTACTACACTTGGTTCTTTCATCAGCGTCACAGAAGAATCGGAGAAAAAATTCTTCTCAATTCCATTTTTAGGTCCAGTGTCATACCGGATTCAAAGGTTGCCTCGGATTAAATACAAATGTAATATTGCCTTTTCTACAAATAACAACTTGAGAAAAAATGTCATCCATAATTTAAAGTCAACTACTAGCCCTCTGCAGAATTCTGGTGTCCACAAGATTTCATGTGACACTTGCGGTGACTATTATATTGGTCAAACACGACGTGCCTTTTCAATTCGCTGTAAAGAACATTTTCTGAGGAAAAAGGGTTCGTGTGCCCCTAATTCTTCTTTTGCAGATCACCTGTTGCTCACAGGGCACTCTCCTAAAGGGGTTAAGAAGTTGGAAATTTTGCATCATATGAAAACGAAGGGCGTAAACTTGATATTTTGGAGGAGCTGGAAATTTTCAAGCATTTACTTTAGAATGACGGACTTTTTCTCAACGAGCAGGTGCAGTTGCGCGGAAGAAGTTATTTCAATGGTATAAAGCCACTGCTTGACGAGGTCTAACACTTTAATGTAGCAACTACTTCTTGCAGATTCAGAGACATCTTTTCTTTCTGCTTTTTACGGCTCATATGCGTAAATTAAGAAAAACTTTTTTTTATAACGTATCTATTGTAGTAAGCAGTAATGTCATTTAATGGATTATTTCGTATATGTCTTCTTTATTCTTTTATTTTGGGATTTTTGTACTACAGCCAGTCATTCATTAGTTGTATTTTATATCATGCAGTATCCCGCTATTGTAATTACTTCATGTACACCGTTCAGGTGTTCAGCTGTTTGTTTATTTCCCTCTCTGCAGTTACGAGAGATATTTACTAATTAGCTTGTTTTACCAATTAGCCACTAGATGGCGGTATTGTCTTGAAGTTGCCGTGGCGCACAAGTTATATGATGTTTCAGTTTTGTGTTGACTGTAGCAGAGGACACATGGCAGCCCCTAGTGGCTTGCACCTCTGTTGAATTTTATTTTAATTCTATCTGATGCTGTCAGGCATGACCGCAGCTTTCGTATTTTTTGGTACGTTATGCTGTAACATTTAGTTTTAATTCTGTCCGAAGAAGGTGTCCCTTGTGACACCGAAACCTAGGTCACAAATTAATTGTGTTCGCGACTGAGGGCTGTGTTTTTCAAATTTTTGTGTTACGTAATAGGATTTGGACAGAAATACAGAAACACCAAAGTCAACACGCATTACAATGACTAATACGGAGCAGGAAAACCTATTACATTCAAAATAGCTTCCAGTCGTCTCGGAATGGATACATAGAGATCGTGTATGCTATTCAAGGGCATGCAAAATAATGGCAAGTCGAGGTAACAACGATGGATCTGTTTAGCGACACACACCCCTCTCTCCAAAGCAGACCACAAAGGCTGAATAGTATTGAGATCTGGTGCCTGTAGTGGCGAGGGGAGGTGCAACAATTCATCGTCGCGCACACAAAACCAGTCCTGGACGATGCGAGCTGTGTGAACAGGGCCCCTGCCGTCATGGAACACGGCATTACTGTCGGGGAACAAACACTGTACTTCGGGGTGCACCTCGTCAACCAACGTGGTTACACAATCCTTGCCAGTAATGCGACCTCGCAGAGCAATTATGGAGAAGTTGCAGCATTAGAAAATTGCAGCGAAATGCCGGTAGATCTGCAGCGGATGGGCACTTGGTGCAGGGAGTGGTAACTGACCCTTAACATAGACAAATGTAATGTATTGCGAATACATAGAAAGAAGGATCCTTTATTGTATGATTATATGATAGCGGAACAAACACTGTTAGCAATTAAACAGAGAACCGACTCGTGGAGATAACATCTTGGACCTACTGATAACAAACAGACCTGAACTTTTCGACTCTGTAAGTGCAGAACAGGGAATCAGTGATCATAAGGCCCTTACAGCATCCCTGAATATGGAAGTTAATAGGAATATAAAAAAAGGGAGGAAGGTTTATCTGTTTAGCAAGAGTAATAGGAGGCAGATTTCAGACTACCTAATAGACCAAAACGAAAATTTCTGTTCCGACACTGATAATGTTGAGTGTTTATGGAAAAAGTTCAAGGCAATCGTAAAATGCGTTTCAGACAGGTACGTGCCGAGTAAAACTGTGAGGGACGGGAAAAACCCACCGTGGTACAACAACAAAGTTAGGAAACTACTGCGAAAGCAAAGAGAGCTTCACTCCAAGTTTAAACGCATCCAATGCCTCTCAGACAAACAGAAGCTAAACGATGTCAAAGTTAGCGTAAGGAGGGCTATGCGTGAAGCGTTCAGTGAATTCAAAACTAAAATTCTATTTACCCACTTGACAGAAAATCCTAGGAAGTTCTGGTCTTACGTTAAATCAGTAAGTGGCTCGAAACAGCATATCCAGACACTCCGGGATGATGATGGCATTGAAACAGAGGATGACACGCGTAAAGCTGAAATACTAAACACCTTTTTCCAAAGCTGTTTCACAGAGGAAGACCGCACTGCAGTTCCTTCTCTAAATCCTTGCACAAACGAAAAAATGGCTGACATCGAAATAAGTGTCCAAGGAATAGAAAAGCAACTGGAATCACTCAACAGAGGAAAGTCCACTGGACCTGACGGGATACCAATTCGATTCTACACAGAGTACGCGAAAGAACTTGCCCTCCTTCTAACAGCCGTGTACCACAAGTCTCTAGAGGAACGGAAGGTTCCAAATGATTGGAAAAGAGCACATGTAGTCCCAGTCTTCAAGAAGGGTCGTCGAGCAGACGCGCAAAACTATAGACCTATATCTCTGACGTCGATCTGTTGCAGAATTTTAGAACTTGTTTTTTGCTCGAGTATCATGTCGTTTCTGGAAACCCAGAATCTACTATGTAGGAATCAACATGGATTCCGGAAACAGCGATCGTGTGAGGCCCAACTCGCTTTATTTGTTCATGAGACCCAGAAAATATTAGATACAGGCTCCCAGGTAGATGCTATTTTTCTTGACTTCCGGGAGGCGTTCGATACAGTTCCGCACTGTCGCCTGATAAACAAAGTAAGAGCCTACGGAATATCAGACCAACTGTGTGGCTGGATTGAAGAGTTTTTAGCAAACAGATCACAGCATGTTGTTGTCAATGGAGAGACGTCTACAGACGTTAAAGTAACCTCTGGCGTGCCACAGGGGAGTGTTATGGGACCATTGCTTTTCACAATATATATAAATGGCCTAGTAGATAGTGTCGGAAGTTCCATGCGGCTTTTCGCGGATGATGCTGTAGTATACAGAGAAGTTGCAGCACTAGAAAATTGTAGCGAAATGCAGGAAGATCTGCAGCGGATAGGCACTTGGTGCAGGGAGTGGCAACTGACCCTTAACATAGACAAATTTAATGTATTGCAAATACATAGAAAGAAGGATCCTTTATTGTATGATTATATGATAGCGGAACAAACACTGGTAGCAGTTACTTCTGTAAAATATCTGGGAGTATGCGTGCGGAATGATTTGAAGTGGAATGATCATATAAAATTAATTGTTGGTAAGGCGGGTGCCAGCTTGAGATTCATTGGGAGAGTCCTTAGAAAATGTAGTCCATCAACAACGGAGGTGGTTTACAAAACACTCGTTCGACTTATACTTGAGTATTGCTCATCAGTGCGGGATCCGTACCAGGTCGGGTTGACAGAGGAGATAGAGAAGATCCTAAGAAGAGCGGCGCGTTTCGTCGCGGGGTTATTTGGTAAGCGTGATAGCGTTACGGAAATGTTTAGCAGGCTCAAGTGGCAGACTCTGCAAGAGAGGCGCTCTGCATCACGGTGTAGCTTGCTCGCCACGTTTCGAGAGGGTGCGTTTCTGGATGAGGTATCGAATATATTGCTTCCCCCTATTTATACCTCCCGAGGAGATCACGATTGTAAAATTAGAGAGATTCGAGCGCGAACGGAGGCTTTCCGGCAGTCGTTCTTCCCGCGAACCATACGCGACTGGAACAGGAAATGGAGGTAATGACAGTGGCACGTAAAGTGCCCTCCGCCACACACCGTTGGGTGGCTTGTGGAGTATAAATGTAGATGTAGATGTAGCCCGTGGTATACTACGGTACAGCTGCCCTAATCATCACCAAACCCACGTCACGTTTCACTCCTGGGACGTAAACTGGGCCAGAGATCGTAAACAGTGTGCACCAAGACTCATCCGATTATTCCATTGCTCCATTGTCCAGGTTTGACGGCTGCGGCACCACGTTTTCCTGTTCCAGGCACTTGCGCCAACGACGAGTGCTTTTGAAATTCCAGCTCGTCCTGAAATTCGCTGCTTATGGAGCCTCCTTAGTGTTATTTTGGTGCTGAAAGTGTTCACGAGTGCGACATTCAATTCTCTAATGAACTTTTGAAGTTGTCGTTCTTATTTTTCGTCACGATCCCCTTCAATGAACGTCTGTCACTATTACCCAACACACACCTTCGTCCGAGTTATCACTCAGCGGATGATGTTTTTCCGCTTTCCCTCAATACGGTGTAAATTTTCGATACAGTGCCTCTCGAAGTATCAAACCCTTCGGCTACTTTTGTTACAGAAACACCCACCACACGAACGCCAGCAATTTGCCCACGTTCGAATTCACGTAGTTCCAACATACGAGGGTTGCCCAGAAAGTAATGCACCGCATCTTTTTTTCTTCAACAATTATTTATTGAACATAATGAGAATAACACACACGAAAGAATGGTGTTGTATCTACACACCCCATTTTTCCACGTAATCTCTAGCCTGATCTACAGCCTTGCTCCAACGCGGAAAAGGGAGTGTGTGCCTTGTCGGTACCAGTCCTCGTCCTGGAAGCGAAGCCAGTGCTTCATTGTGTGAATCACCTTCTCGTCGTCCTCAAAATGTCATCCTCGAATGCATCTGTACTCGCGAATGACAACAATGCAGGTGTGACAGCCGAGCTCCCCCGAACCGCCTTCTGATGACCTCACCCTCCGTGCCGAGCGACTAACTGTACATCTGTCGACAGCAGATGCTCCATAGACTTTGCACAAGCGTTTGTCAGTATTCCCCACAGTTTGTTTCTCTGCAGTGACAGACTCAATAACGGCACATTGCTTGTAACGCACATCACCTATAGACGCCATTTTCAAACTGCCCCGCAGCTGCGCTATCTGTAGGAAGTGACGGAAACTTGGCGCGCTCACTCTGGTGACTTTAAACAATACATACGTAACGTTTCGCATTCGTGGCACTGTTTTCGGCTGAGAAAAAAAATCGGTACATAACTGTTTGTGCAACCCTCTTAATACACTCACAACTACACATCACACTCTTCTGATAACGACTGACACCCGCAACGTATTGAGGACGCTGCACAGGTGCCTTCGTGGTCAAATAGAACAGCGTAACCTGCAGGCTTGGCTAGCATCTACATTTGTGTTCAAACATTCATTTCTCGCCGTGTTTCCATATTCCTGGTTAAATCCCTAAAGATACAAATAGTTTTACTGTTGAAAAGAGCTAGAATGGTTAAAATTCAGCAAGGGCCGCACAGAACGACTGTCTGGTTCAATACAGTTTTTACGAACAAATTAGCGCCACTGGAAAATTGGAAATTTGTGGTAACGCCTTATGGTACCGAACTGCTGAGGTCATCGGTCCCGTAGCTTACGCACTACTTCATCTAACTTAAACTAACGTATGCTAAGGACGACACACACACTCATGCTCGAGGGAGGACTCGTTCCTCCGACGGGGGAAGCCGCGCGGAACGTGACAATACGCCTAAGACCGCGCGGCTACCCCGCTTTTGCGCCACTATGGAGCATAATTTCCCGCTGACCCATTAAACAGAAAAATCTACACATCACACCTTGATATATTTCAAAAATGGTTCAAATGGCTCTGAGCACTATGGGACTTAACTTCTAAGGTCATCAGTCCCCTATAACTTAGAACTACTTAAACCTAACTAACCTAAGGACATCACACACATCCATGCCCGAGGCAGGATTCGAACCTGCTACCGTAGCAGTCTCGCGGTTCCAGACTGTAGCGCCTAGAACCGCTCGGCCACCACGGCCGGCCTTGATATACACTCCTGGAAATGGAAAAAAGAACACATTGACACCGGTGTGTCAGACCCACCATACTTGCTCCGGACACTGCGAGAGGGCTGTACAAGCAATGATCACACGCACGGCACAGCGGACACACCAGGAACCGCAGTGTTGGCCGTCGAATGGCGCTAGCTGCGCAGCATTTGTGCACCGCCGCCGTCAGTGTCAGCCAGTTTGCAGTGGCATACGGAGCTCCATCGCAGTCTTTAACACTGGTAGCATGCCGCGACAGCGTGGACGTGAACCGTATGTGCAGTTGACGGACTTTGAGCGAGGGCGTATAGTGGGCATGCGGGAGGCCGGGTGGACGTACCGCAGAATTGCTCAACACGTGGGGCGTGAGGTCTCCACAGTACATCGATGTTGTCGCCAGTGGTCGGCGGAAGGTGCACGTGCCCGTCGACCTGGGACCGGACCGCAGCGACGCACGGATGCACGCCAAGACCGTACGATCCTACGCAGTGCCGTAGGGGACCGCACCGCCACTTCCCAGCAAATTAGGGACACTGTTGCTCCTGGGGTATCGGCGAGGACCATTCGCAACCGTCTCCATGAAGCTGGGCTACGGTCCCGCACACCGTTAGGCCGTCTTCCGCTCACGCCCCAACATCGTGCAGCCCGCCTCCAGTGGTGTCGCGACAGGCGTGAATGGAGGGACGAATGGAGACGTGTCGTCTTCAGCGATGAGAGTCGCTTCTGCCTTGGTGCCAATGATGGTCGTATGCGTGTTTGGCGCCGTGCAGGTGAGCGCCACAATCAGGACTGCATACGACCGAGGCACACAGGGCCAACACCCGGCATCATGGTGTGGGGAGCGATCTCCTACACTGGCCGTACACCACTGGTGATCGTCGAGGGGACACTGAATAGTGCACGGTACATCCAAACCGTCATCGAACCCATCGTTCTAGCATTCCTAGACCGGCAAGGGAACTTGCTGTTCCAACAGGACAATGCACGTCCGCATGTATCCCGTGCCACCCAACGTGCTCTAGAAGGTGTAAGTCAACTACCCTGGCCAGCAAGATCTCCGGATCTGTCCCCCATTGAGCATGTTTGGGACTGGATGAAGCGTCGTCTCACGCGGTCTGCACGTCCAGCACGAACGCTGGTCCAACTGAGGCGCCAGGTGGAAATGGCATGGCAAGCCGTTCCACAGGACTACATCCAGCATCTCTACGATCGTCTCCATGGGAGAATAGCAGCCTGCATTGCTGCGAAAGGTGGATATACACTGTACTAGTGCCGACATTGTGCATGCTCTGTTGCCTGTGTCTATGTGCCTGTGGTTCTGTCAGTGTGATCATGTGATGTATCTGACCCCAGGAATGTGTCAATAACGTTTCCCCTTCCTGGGACAATGAATTCACGGTGTTCTTATTTCAATTTCCAGGAGTGTATTTACTCGTTTTGGATTACGTGGGGTGGTATATCTTAGCTGCCACATACTGTTTCACATACACTTTGTATAACTATGAACAAAACTTTATTTGAGCAGGCCATTGCCTTGGGTGCACTCGTTTCTTCACTCGTACGTATAGAGGCTATTGAGACAGTTTTTTCTTGCTTGACGATGCCCGCTGGGAGTGCTGTAGAAACGTGAGACCGTTTCGGGTGAACAGCGGAGAACTCGTCAGGCCGAGGGCGGGCAGGGAACTCTCAACACGAGATGGGCGGTACGGCTGTCAAGCGGCGGAGATGCTCGGGCGCCAAGAAAAACACTGCACGCTCAATTACGACGATGGGGCCCTGTCGGCGGATACAGTTACGAACCAACACACGCGCACAAAAAAAGTAAGGTCTGGGGGCGCGCGCTGCTGCCCCTGTAGTCATCTGCCCGCCCCTCGGACACGCGGCAGACCCCCACGTCAATCAGCTTCCTCAGGCCGGTGGTTCAAAGCGCTTGTAACCAGTACTTCCTTAAGATTCGGAACACAACACTAAATACTGTTTACATAATACGATTTACCGCCCACAAAAATGAAATTCCGCCCCTTTACCATGTTAATACTGATGCCGTGGATACGTCAGGCAGGAATGATATTAAGAGGGCAGACATAAAGTTTTAATCATCTGCTCCAATAAATAAACTTGCGTAATTAATTTTTTGCTTGTGAAGACCTGAGTTACTCCCGGCGTAAATAACTCAGCCGGGTGACGTCGTCGGAAACGGACGTTATTCCGATAGGTGCGCACCCTGACATTTTCAGTGCAAAACTGCAGCAAACAAGCGCTGTAAAGTAAATTTAAAAACTCGGTTTGCTGAACAATTCAGGAAAGATAATACACAGAGTATAAACACTAGCGCCATCGCACAGACAAATGTAACCGACGTCAGAACTTACCGATAGGGAAAATTAATAACCAGGGGATGAGACAACATTAACTCTGTCCCTCTGGTTTTTTTTCCACAATGGGAGAGCGGGATTCCAAACAGAATTTAAACAAAAACCTGCAGCTCTATTCATAAGGTTGGTTGCTAATTTAATTTCTGCTGTTCACCGAGCGAGGTGACACAGTGAATGGCACTCTGGACTCATTTTCGGGAGGAAGTGCCGTCAGTGCGAACAAGAGGTGACAGAGACGTGTAACCAATGGCACCCCATACCATCACACCGGGTGATACGCCAGTATGGCGATGACGAATACACGCTTCCAATGTGGGTTCACCGCGATGTCGCCAAACACGGATGCGACCATCATGATGCTGTAAACAGAACCTGGATTCATCAGAAAAAATGACGTTTTGCCATTCGTGCACCCAGGTTCGTCGTTGAGTACACCATCGCAGGCGCTCCTGTCTGTGATGCAGCGACAAGGGTAACCACAGCCATTGTCTCCGAACTGATAGTCCATGCTGCTGCAAATGTCGTCGAACTGTTCGTGCAGATGGTTGTTGTCTTGCAAATGTCCCCATCTGTTGACTCAGGGATCGAGACATGGCTACACGATCCGTTACAGCCATGCGGATAAGATACCTGTCATCTCGACTGCTAGTGATTCGAGGCCGTTGGAATGCAGCACGGCGTTCCGTATTACCCTCCTGAACCCACCGATTCCATAGTCTGCTAACAGTCATTGGATCTCGACCAACGCGAGCAGCAGTGTCGCTATACGATAAACCGCAATCGCGATAGGCTACAATCCGACCTTTATCAAAGTCGGAAACGTGATGGTACTCATTTCTCCTCCTTACACGAGGCATCACAACAACGTTTCACCAGGCAACGCAGGTCAACTGCTGTTTGTGTATGAGAAATCGGTTGGAAACTTTCCTCATGTCAGCACGCTGTAGGTGTCGCCACCGGCGCCAACCTTGTGTGAATGCTCTGAAAAGCTAATCATTTGCATATCACAGCATTTTCTTCCTGTCGGTTAAATTCGCGTAGCACGTCATCTTCGTAGTGTAGCAATTTTAATGGCCAGTAGTGTAGTATGACATAGAGCAGAAGAAATTCTGACACTTAACTTGGTCTTCGAAAGTGACATACCGGTTCATGATGACATCGCCAACCAAAAAATACCACATCCTGTCTTGATCTCATTCAACCTGGGGTCATACAAACACTCACTGCTGTATGCCTGCTAATTTTTTGTGATTTTCTGGGTGTCGGAATTGTTCCTGTGGACCCTCAGGTCTTTGACGTACACCTCTGACTCTAAATACAATGACTGAACGCTCCATATTGTTAGGTATTCCGTAGGATGACCTGTGCGAAGGTAATATTTTTCAGTAGTAGATTTGCTCAGCTGATGTGTGCGACGCTTATGGTAAGTACACCGATCCTCCACGGTCCTGATAGTCTGACGAATATACGAGGACCATTCCATGCGTCAAGGCAACTTCGGTATGCCGTGCGAACGTGTGGCATCACGGTAATCCCAGTGAATACACTCGAAAGCCGCTGCAAATTTCACCGGTATCAGCCGCCAGATTGTGACCGCATACGAGGATGGCTACGTTACCGGCGCCTGAAACATTCAGTGTGAGGTTGGCCGTGGTATAAGATGGGCCCTCCCCCACCCACCCTACTCACCAGACCTCAGTGCATGCGATGTCGGCCTCATTTCACAACTGAGGAAACCAGTCGTGTGAGCCACTTTTCAGACAGGGCGAAAATCCTCATGGCTTTTCGGCCACAGGTGTCACACATTGATGGCACTGCCAATGGCATTCAGCGCCTTTCCCATCGTTGGAAACGATGCACTGGAGGACTATTTTTGAGCATATTAGTTGACTTTGACTCATTTTTGTTCCGTTTGTACCTGTGCACAATAAATTTACACGGAGTACCAATGCGTGTGTTTCATTTCAGCTTTTAGCGTGATCTCTTGTACTAGAATCCTATTTTATTTTGGCATTCAGATACACACCGCCGTACCAGTTCATAGTGGAATTCTTATGTTGTATTATCGCAAGTTGCCACGGCTGATGGAATGACCCTCGTATGACTTGCCACAACAGCAAGAAATACAGTAGCCACCCGCATTACACAAGCCAAGATCATCCTTTAGGGAGCCTAACAGGACCTAATCTTAGACGGTGGCCCTTTAAGGCTCCGTAAAGGATGATCTTGGTTTGCCTAAGGCGGGTGTCTACCATCTTCCTTGTTATTGTGGCATGTCATATATTGGTCAGACTATCAGGACCGTGGAGGATCGGTGAACTGAGCATAAGCGCTTCTGACATGCGCTTCCTGCATTTGGGATAATGTTACAAAGGAAGTAGTTGAAGTTAAATTAGCAGGTAATCTTATAAGCAGAGATGGAGGTATTTGTTTAAATTCTGCATGGAATCCTGCTCTCTCCCTCTCATAAAACCAGACGGTCAAAGTTAATGCTACTTCACTAGTTGGTTATTAATTTTCCCTGCCGTTAATTTCGGAAGTCGGTCATATTTGACTGTGTGATGGCTCTAGTGTTCAGAGCATGTGCGTGTGTTATCTTTCGGACTTTCTCTGCAAACAGAGATAAATTGGCTCGCACAAAACTTACTTGCAGATGTTTTGCCTTGAAGGTGACAATGTGTGTGCACCTGTCGAATTATCGGCGATTGTCGACGACGTTACCCCGCTGGACTCCCGTAAGTTATTGTACAATTTTTTGTTTGTTTGCAAGTACATGCCTGCAGTACTGGTACACATTGAAATCAGCCGGTCAGAGTGACCGATCGGTTCTAGGCGCTAGTCTGGAACCGTGTGACCGCTACGGTCGCTGGTTCGAATCCCGCCTCGGGCATGGATGTGTGTGATGTCCTTAGGTTAGTTAGGTTTAAGTAGTTCTAAGTTCTAGGGGTCTTATGACCTCAGAAGTTAAGTCCCATAGTGCTCAGAGCCATTTCAATCATTTAATAAGTTTGCCTAACGCATCCCACGCGTGCTCGATGTGCTTCAGGTCGGAGTGACGGGCAGACAAGTATATCCGCCGAATATCCTGTCGTAGCAAGAGCTCCTCCACTTGTGCTGTTCGATGCGGTGGCGTAATGTCATCCATAAAAATTAAGTCAGGCCCGAGTGCACCCATGAAGAGATGCGCTTGGGGAAGTAGTGCAGCGTCACAATAGCGTCGACAGGTGAAAGTGCAGTGTACAAATATTAGGAGATCAATACGCCCATCCAGCGTTATGCCTCCCTAGCGCTTAGGTAGTGGGGTGAAGGGGCTCATTGTGCACTTTTGGCATCAAATTGATGTAACATTAATTATGGAGGGTAATTAAATTGATCAATCAATTACCACAGCCCCAGATTACGTCATGGACCTTCCCCAGTTGGCACGTTGATCCCTCCCCCACCATTCCACACCATCAACCCCTCCACTGCCATACCTGGAAATGATGGGAAATTCGAAAAAATGGCAGAAAATTCAAATTTATTGATGGGGTACTAAATTTAGTGCGTCCATCTTAAGGTTCAGAGACCAACTGACCTGATTCACAACACCACAACTAGAGGCAGCTGCTTGCCATCCCCATCCCCACCACCATCCCTTCCACACTACCCTACATCCCCTTCCCTCCTCCACTTGTGAGGGAGCTTCAGTCTGTACTGAACCCTTGGACAGGACAGATGTAAGTCTTTATTTTGTATGCACTGCAGTGTATTGACTGTTCAAACAATATGAATTGACCCTGATCAAGCACTAGACAGTAGTTCCATTCAGTTTCTTCAATAACTGCTAGATATGGGGTGGATAATTTCCCTTTTAGTCTAGCACTGGAGAGTTCCTCCAGACAGTCTAGCCAATAGCCAAGTATGAGTAGGATAGGTGGTAATCATAATAATAGGACAGGAAGCTATCATAATCATAATAGTAGGACAGGAAGCTATCAAATGGTTCAAATGGCTCTGAGCACTATGGGACTTAACATCTGAGGTCATCAGTCCCCTAGAACTTAGAACTACTTAAACCTAAGGACATCACACACAGCCATGCCCGAGGCAGGATTCGAACCTGCGACCGTAGCGGTCGCGCGGTTCCAGACTGAAGCGCCTAGAGCCGCTCGGCCACACCGACCGGCGACAGGAAGCTATCACTGAAGTACAGGGGAATAGCCTCCTGCTGATCTTCGAGTGAACAGCTGCTGCTGGATGGAGCATTCGGGTACATAATAATAATGTTATAACAGCAACCCACTGGACTTCTGCACCTGTAACAAACTGGCCCTATGTACAGGACTCCTGTAGCACCATCATTTGGGACTGAAACACGATTATAATTATTTGCAAATCGCAAGTCACAACCTAGCCAACAGAAACATGGGAAATGTATCATACGATATTTTTAACAAATGTAGTGCTCACTAAATGAAACAACAAGTTTACTGTTACCAGTCACCGTTTTTATTATTTGCACGACGCAAATAATAAAAACGGTGACTGGTAACAGTAACTGGACCATACACGCATTTTCACATCGCTTACGTATCGTTACTTCTTGTGAAAATCCTGTACAGCACTATGACATGGGCTATATTTCCTCTGTGTATTCTCTCATCAGGTAGAAAAATCTGTGCTTATCTGCCATGTCTTGCATCACAGAACTAGAATAATGAACTCATTATTTGCTCATGACGCAGTTCTAAGAGCATGCTCTATCTCTGTCACATGATGCGTCCTCACTTTCGAACTCTCTTAATGACTCTGAGCACTATGGGACTTAACATCTGAGATCATCAGTCCCCTAGACCTAACTAAGGACAGCACACACATCCATGCCCGAGGCAGGATTCGAACCTGCGATCGTAGCAGCAGTGTGGTTTCAGACTCAAGCGCCTAGAACCGCTCGGCCACAACGGCCGGCTAAACTCTCTAGAAGTAAACAAATGTCTCATCACATACGAAGTCCCTCAAGGTGACAGCACAGAGAAATTGTAAATATCGGATTTATACTATGTATCACTTCATAAATTTCATAATGTAGATGATTTTATTACGGTTATCATCCCTCCTTTTGTAGGTTGGAGACTGAACTTCTGTTAAAAGATCTCGCTGCAACTGTTAAATCATATCCGTGGTACTCTCGCCTTTGCTTCTACACGCCCAGTGGGACATCGTTGATATCTAATTGGTACGCTAATTAATTAAACTGATCATGAGAGTCCCTTTGCATGGTAATTTTTTTTCCTGCCGTCTGATTACACTCGCCAGGTAAGCATTACAGACGCTTCCGCGACGTCTTGTGGCTTCCCACAGGCTAGGTAGTCACATCCTCTGACACAAAAACCGATGGTAACCGTCCTAAAGTATCCAAAGAAATCCAACGCTAACTGCGTTCTGTTTTCGATTGTCTTGTCATGCTGATGCATGTAAGTCAGTTAGAATTCTGGTACACTGCTTCTGAACCAACCCTGCTGAGACCTGCTGGTCTATGGGAGTTGTAGGATGTTTCACTCTCTTCTCCAACCCCACGACGCCTCCGCCACCGGACTGATTGTGAACAGCTCTACCTGTGCAACGGAGCTGTATCGCTCCTCGCCGACAACCGACCACCCGCTCGCTGTGCCGGACAGCTGTTAATGATTCCAGACTCGCAAAAGTTATCCTATCCATCCCTGAAAGACAGGGTGCGTAAATGTCGTTGGGGTAAACGCCAGGGTGTTGAACAATACGCTTCCCCTCATCCCTCCTTCAAACCAAAACGTTCTGAGGTGTGTTTTCGAAATATCCCAGAAAGGCTGATGGAGTGAGCAATAACGAAATACCTGTCTATTGACCTCCACATCCTAAGCGTGTGTGAACCTACAGATCTATGTTGCCATCAGAATACAGCAATACAACATTATCGAAGCATTCCTATTGCCTCTCGCCAAATTAGTGGGCGGATGCTTCGAGAACTCAAATCCCTGGAGAAAAGTTGATGTTCTTTCTGAGGAACACTACTGAGAACAGCATTTGAAGTTAACCGCAGAAGGATTCCACTGCCGCCAACGTAGTCGCATAAAGGCAACGAAAATAAGATACGAGTAATTAGCGATCATATGGAGGCGTATAGGTAGTCTTCTTCCCTCGTTCTGTTTGCGAGTGGAATCGGAAAGGGAATGACTAGTAGTGGTACATGGTACCCTACGCCACACACCGAATGATGGCTTGCGAAGTAAGCATGCAGAAGTAAATGAAAATTTAGTCTACCTGTTAAGATGTCAGTCCATCCATTTAAAGGTACACAAAGCTCACGGAAAAATGTTATCTCTTATTTATCGAGAAAACAAAAGACTGAACTTCTGCTGCTGGTTGTCTGTGTAGAAACCTTCGTATTAGCTCCTAATTTTCTTATTGCAGCAATTGCGCGAGACGTATGAGAGAGCTCATAAAATGTTCGTCCACAGTACTTAGAAGTAACGGTAAGAGTTCACCTCTCAAACCTCTCAATTCCCCTTAAGCCAAAATACCTCACGAATCTCCCAGCCTTCGATGCACAGAATTTGAAGCCACCTGATTTGGATGAGTAAGAGATGTCCCCCCCCCCCCCCCCTGACCCCCACCTCCAAGTTACAGGGCAATGCTAATTCTTTCAAAATCCCATCACGTTCCGACAGCACTGTTCCAATAGTTAGAAGGCTGACGGGTAGAGAGCTATCACAACGAGAAAAATAGCACAGTAACATGCAGAGTATACATGGACTGCACAAAGAAATTCAGAAGCATAACAACTACAATGCATCGATATCGAATAACTGTCTGTCAGTTTCACTCCTGTACATGTCCTAATCTCCTGTATCATACTTATATGACTACCGCGCTAGAAATACGACAGTGTAATGTTGAGTCTTCGTTGACAGCACGCTGTCTCTCTCTCCCCTCGCTATTTTTAAAACACACAACTGAATAAAACTACGAACTAGAAAACTTCACTAATATCACCTGGTAGATACCTCAATAAGATTTTACCACATTTCTCTCTTCCGATGTATCGGGAAAGAAATACCATCTCGTGTTGACATCAACCATATGTGATTTTCCCATTGTGTATACATGTATTGATCCACTAGAGCAGGTGACCACTTCCACAGACCTGTGTAAAGTTTTGTCGCCTGTACTGGAGGAAGACCATATCGACTGTCAGTCACAAGGAGAGGGATCTTGCGTTGTTGTTTCATAAGCAGTTTGATACCCAGAAGGTGTTGCTCCTACCAAGACACCCTCTGTCTCAAGCATGTGGTGCCAGCCAATCATTATGTGGTAATCAGCAGTGTAACAGTAGACGGATGGGATGGAAAACGCACAGTCGATATGGGACAATGTACTGTAATAAGCACCAAAGTTGATAGCACGATCAATTTTAGCAATTTTACCAGCGTTTCCGTAATTTCAACGCCAACCAATGACACAGCAGTACGCTTCCGAATTTCTGTATCATCCATTCGTGACACAGACATACAGAATACAGAAAAAAAAGCAACGCAACTGTAAAATAGGTGGTTGGAAGTGAGTAATATGCTGTTCTATCTTGTACATAAGAATGATACTCATGAAGGACTCTCTCCCTTCATACATTGGACACCTAGCACACAAAATAGCGTGTTTTGGGTGATCATGTGCCGTCATCGTGGATCCCACGTGAAATCTACATTTCTTCCATTCTCCCTCGTAGGCCTACCCCTGGCAGGTCCTCCCAGTTTGTTCTTCATCATTAGTTTGTGACGTCAGTGTTGCGTTCGGTGCCAGTCTACAGTGATGTCAAGTACTGTGGTTTTAATCGTGTGCTTGACTTTATTCTCCGGCCGTACTTCGTCTTGTGTTCTTTTAATCGTTACAGTCTATGGTTTTTTGTGTAATATACTTTTTTAGATCCCCATTTTTACAGTCGCCCCCTTTTGTACGCTCTCTTCCATAATGTTCACCCTTTTTATATCTATGTTCTGCCGTATTTCCTCCTTCATTTTGTTTTAAATGTCTTCCTGTTATGTACTTACTGTTTCTTGGCTGAAAAGCAGCGCCTATGCTGCTGCCAGCCCATCCCAGATAGGGAATTGAAATTGATTAAGGAAAAAAAAAACAAGTGCAGTAGTACAGTGTGTCACTGTTCTAATATTATTACTATCCATCCTTATGTTCCTCCCTGCTGCATCTGTTCACATGAAGATCAGCAGGAGGCTACTCCCCTGTACTTCAGTGATGGCTTGCTGTCCTAGCATTATTACCCATCCTTCCCATATAGGGCTGTTGGCTAGACTGGCTGGAGCAACTCTCTAATGCTGGACTAATAGCGAAAATATCCTCTCCAAATCCAGCAGTTATTGACAAAACTGGATGGAGCTACTGTCTAGCGCTTTTGCAACTGTGAAATACTTTCCTACATTTTATAAGCGAGTATTAAATTTGAACTAATATTGCGAAAATTTTGTAGTTGGGTAGCTTAGAATGAAAATCTTTCTGTTTATTGCAAAGGAAAACAACTAATTTTCTAAAACATTCTCTGTCATACACAACTTGAAACAGGTCACGTCTACCAAATCATATGGAAGAACTGACAGCGACGTATATCGGCAGGCAGTAAGATCTCTTGCCTTTTGGTTTAGCAGTACTCGATAGCCATTTCTAGGCAGAAGTAAATGAAGAAAGGCAGCGCGTTTTTCTTATCAAGTAACGTCTTCATCAATTACTTTAGTTTTAATGTAATCTACGAGTAATTGCTGATGTTTGATATTAACATGAAAAGGATTCCGCAGACAGGGAAAGAACCTGTTCTTGGGAAACTACTTCTACAGTGACCAAAAGGCATCAACTGATCTTCAAGTACAGTGTTCCAGCAGCGGTATGAAGAAAATGATAGTAATAATGACGGTAATAATCGAATTATTCGGTAACTTCACACTTCCAGTGGATTTTCTCGCACTGAGAAATTTGCTGAATTTGTGAAAATTTCAAAATGGCTTCACACCGAGCCTATGATGCCTAGAAGAGTGTTTACATCCTACTGACGTGAGAATAGCATAATCTCCGCGTCAGAAATTTGTTTCTATTTAACCATTTAATTTTTTTCCACCGTGACTAATTTTTTGCAATGCCTGGGTTAAAGCATTTGCTTTTAAGAGGCGCAAACAGATTTACTTTACCTCTGGTAACCTCAAGAGAAAGACGTTATAATCCAGAATCCGCATTAAACATCACATTCCTTCATTACCAACTGGGCAGAGCCGGTTTACGTTGGGAAATGACATAGCGGAAGTCATGGTAAACAGAAATACAGTCACCAGTAAACTTACTTACATTCGAAAATTTTATTTCATTTGATGAATCGATAGCCATTTAAAGGAACAGGGCTCTTATTTTACTTGTACTTGATTGAACTAGAGACGTTGAAAAATTTGGTGCTAGACTGTGATTCGAATTCGTATCTCCTCTTTCGAGGATCTGAATCTCTCGGTACAGTATAGTTCAATCATTTCGTTCCTTTTCCCAAGACTGCAATCTTCTCTAGGTCTCCTCCAAAGGTAAGTATGTGGGTCCGAATCCTGGCCCAATACAAAAATATTCATAATTTCATTTCAAGCCCTATCACGTGCACACCGCCCTGCTAGTGAAAATTAACGTGCATTTTTAATGTCTGTTCATGTGTTGCCAATTATTTCTGGTCAAACACGCACACATCTTACCGTTGGTGAGTAAGCAACTGATATTTAAGCTATATTCGTGGATGGACGGTAGGTGTGCAGTTCGATTGTCGCTTAGGGACAAAAGTTTGTATCCTTATTTTAGATTCAAACACCTAGCAGCTGGTAAGAAAAACCGATACGTAACATTTGATTTTTCTTAGTTAACTATCCGATTACGTGTTGGGTTCGTATCTCCGGCACAGAACTTCACATCATGCACTTCATCTTTAAATGGATGCACACTTTGTTACTTCAGAATGGAGGTATATCAGACATCTTTCGTGGTTAGTTACCACGGATGAAAGGGTCTTGATAGAAGTCCAGGTTTATTACAAAAATTGTCGTCTTTTATTTTCAAGTTTAGATTTGGTTACTGGTATTGGCAAAAATTTCGGTAATTCATGATTCTTCATGGCTAGTCATCAATATGATATAATTAGATTAGATTAGATTACATTAGATCAATTCTTGTTTCATAGATCATGAATACGATATTTCGTAATGATGTGGAACGTGCCATTTTAATGAAAGATTTATTTACATACCATGATTCAATTTCTTTACAACAATTTTTTACTCTCTCTCTCTCTCTCTCTCTCTCATTCTTTTTGATTTTTATGTCTCTCCTTCTCTCTCTCTCTCTCTCTCTCTCTCTCTCTCTCTCTCTCTCTCTCTCTCTATCACACACACATTCTTTTTTTTACTTGTTTATTGTGCTCGACTATCGGCGAGGCACGAAAACGTCTGTGAATGAGTTTCTTAGTTTTGAGTACACTTACGAAACAAAAATAAAAACAACTTTGAGAGTTATTGATTTATGATGCTTAGTTTGCGGTCAGTCCCTACACCTAGTTACAGAAATGCGAATCAGACGCATTACGTATTCGGAGGCCGTAGCAGTCGCGACTTGGAGACACCAGCTGTGGTCACTTCCCAGCCCGCTATACGGTCACAGCGGCTCGTCTTCTTCCTGCTGGTACTGTAACTGAGATTTGGCAACAAGGCAACGTATGTTTGGCAACTCTGTGATCGACGAGTTACTTCCTGGTGTGCACGAAATTAAGCCTCGAAGTTCACTTTATTTTACCTGCCATTTCCATTGAATAATCTGAGTTATTATCGCTTGAGGTGCAACAGGAGATTGTAAATTTACGGTTTTCAGCCCAGGAAACTGGTTGCACGTGGAAATCGCAACTAATCTTGTCCTTTAAATAGCGGTTTACGAGTTGTAGCCACTATTGATCTCGTAAGAGGAAACTAAGACGCGTACTTCTTCGCCAGCTCTGTGGTAACGTGCTGATCTGTGAAAAAGCGTCTGTTATGGTTCGCAGTTCCAGCCTCACTGACTGCGCCGTTTTTATCCCTTCTGTGAAAGAGCTACAAGCAGTCAGATCAAACATCGATAAGGAAGTCGCAAGAAAATACTTTCGGCTCATAGTGCAATGGTGAAAAACTTACAATGCTGCACAACAGGTAACTCCTCTTCCCGCCGCTGACAAGCAAACTTTGGGTTTCTAGGAATACAAAACTTTATTTATGAAGTGCCACATTTGCACTGCACGACGTTTTCAACAACGAGATAGCGCAATAGAGTAGCTAGAGTGGAAAGAAACACTTCCTATTTAAATTTCTGCATCCTACACTGTTAGCAGTTCTGTGTAGGTGGCAGTTTTGTGATTTTATTTCGGTGATTACAAAATAAAGTCGAATGTATGCACTGGGTGGCCGAGGCAGCTAGTTCATGGTGATTCGGTCAACCAAGTAAATCAATTTACTGAACATGCTGCAAATTACTACAGGGAGCCTGTGTGTCAGAATTCTCAACCAGTGAGGCGCAACGGCGTTATGAAAGAAAAATGACTCATGTGGAAGATGACTTGGTGGTTTGTTGGATTGATGATCGGTTCCTGTGATGATGGTCTTGGTTGGATTCCAACTTCTGCCCATGATTTTTAATAGGGAGAGACAGATTCTATTCTCTTCTGGCTACACCAAGTGAAGAAGGTATAATGGCATTGTGGTCTGAAATTCACTTTAAACATGATATTCATTCTCTACCAAGTAGTCGTTATGTTGCACCACAATAAAGTCAGGAGTAGCGAAATGTGGAAACTCTGTCACCAAAAACCTTTCTTATACTAGTTATTTATTTCTAGTGACGAAACAAACACTACGTAGGCTCGCAGGACACTTATTCCATCTTTTATCTGAGCTTCTGTATGTCGATAAAATTGGTTCTGAACTGGGAATGCAACTCAGACCGTCCTTAACGCACAATTTGATCCCTTCGTGATAGTACAGCTCCGCTACAATTTGTTGTTTGTTCAAAACTGCAGATTCCTCAACATCTCCACATACTGTGCGTGAATGGGTTCGAATCCTGGCCCGGCACTAAAGATTTCATTATGTATTATCAAGGTCTAGCATGAGAACACCTATCTGCTGGTGGATAATAATTTTGATTTTTAATGTATTTTCATTTGTTATCAACACTAACGATATGTGACGTTTTTACTCCCAGTGAGACACAGAACTATTTGCGAGATCACTGTAAGTGCAAGATGTTATTCCGAGCTGGAGAAAAATTCGGTAGCTGACGTCTGTTTGTGTGTAGTCAAAAATGATATGTGTGGAGCTCTACTCCCAGTCAGCACTGAACTCTTCGTTATTTCTAGTCCAAACATGCTCACATGTCGCTGCTGGTGCAACAAATCCATATTTACCGTTCGTTTTCTCTAGAATATAACAGCGATAGGTGCCGGGTTGGAGTCCTGGGAAGGAAAAAGATTAATGTTTCGTCTCGTCATTTCAGTTAAAACATCTAGCTACTGCCGAGAAAATCCGGTATGTCACAGTTGATTGTGCGTCGATATCTATCCGATTAGGTTCTGGGTTCGAATCCCTGTCCAACACAAAGCTTTACCTCGCGGCAATTCAAGTAAGTTACTTGTTAAGAAGCAATATTTAACATCTCTCGTAGTTCGTTAACAGGGACAGTAGGTGCTGGGTAGGAATTCGTGTCCGTTAAAAATGCTTGCGTTATGTACTTTGAAGTTGGTATTTGCTAACTGATACTGTCTAAAATCGAGGTATATCACTCTCTGTATGCCTAATCAGGAATGACTGTTAGTTTCCGTCAGTCACGAAATCTTTGCTTAGTCTACATGACCTGGGTTTGAATCCATATGCAGAATGAGACGGTTCGTCGTGTCATTTGAAGTTCATACATATTCTCAACCAGCTGCTCGTGAATAACTTAAATTTTTAATCTCATTTTGTGTTACATATTAAGTACCGTATGTTACTTTGAAGAGGAAATCATGAATATGACGAACTTACTATGTGCATTACCTATCTGACGTAATAATGAGATTGGTAACATTTCAAGTATGTCATTTATTGTAATAAATGTGAGCTTACAAGCCTTAAGGACAGTCTTATCTGTGATAAGGTGTTCCGTGATACTTGTAGTATCGTGGTATTACTTTACATCTTGAGTTTTTGCGATACAGAGCAGTGTTTTCTAGTGGTGACTTGTTAGAACCATTTTCAGTAGTCAAACGACTGTACCAAGGAGCGATTAGAGGACCCGCTAGACAGCTGCGTTATGTGGGTTGCATGCGAATCAGGTGAAATGCAATTCAGGTCGTACGGATACTTTTGAGCACGACTGTACATTCTATAACTACAAAACAATTTTATTATTATTCAAATCCTTCATTTGTAGCAGAAAAGTGAACTTGAGTGATAGTCTGCGAAACAGCTATTTTCGCTGGTAGGTAGGTCAAAGAGGCCAGAGACAAAAAAAGGAATTTGAGATTCAGATGATGTAGATTCTGGTTTTATGAGGCTTATTTTTTATGTCTCTTCCTAAACTACGCCACTAAATCCTTGTCTGCCATTTTTTTCTCTTTGTTGAATCGGAGAGACAGATTACTCCGCTCAGCAATCTGAACTGCCACGTGGCGTAAACCAGTTACTGATATTCAATATCTTCGTTCGATGTCAAAAATACGGTTAAGGAGTTAGTCGTCTTGTTCTTAGTTGAATACACATCTGAACCTCTTGAGAATCTTCTTATCTTCAGCAGCATCACGATTTTTCTTAACACCTCTTCCTTTGAGTGTGTTCCTTGAGACACGAAATAGTTTGGCTGCAGCAGAAACGGTGTCTTTTCTCTTCTTTTTTTCTACAGCATCCAACGCCTGTTACATAACTTGGGAATCCCATGAATGTCGTTGTGATTTGTTAAATAATTTGATGCCATTTTAATAAGAGAACATACCATTTCAAAGTTATTAATATATTAATGCGTTGATACATTTATTTTATGAAATACTCTTGTCTAATCTTCAACTTCACTGTCTGGAGACAAACATTACAATACAGGAGACAGGCCACTATGAGCAGCTGGATACAATTACACTGAGAGTTCTCTGATAACGACATTACAATGCACTTTGTCCTTGCTTTAATCATAAATATATGTCTACGTGATGCTAAATGTCTTTATTTTTACATAAAGAAAAGTGAAATCTTCTCAATAACCTTCAAATCATGAGCTACACCATTAATTTTTATATGTGGATTAATGAATTTACTCATGGTACTTTTGTTGCCTATGCCTATAGTCACTTTCAGAACTCAAATTAATAATCAAATTAATTAATTAAATGATATTGAACCTTCAGTTGCTGGTGTACTCATGTAACACCACAATAAAATAAAAATAATGAATAATTGAGGGAGTATGAATGAGGACAGTGTCAACTTAGATTTTAGACGAGAGTGACCTTGTACCCCACTACATATCTCAAAATGGTTTTGTCCCTCATGACAAAACCAGTAAGAAAGAAAAGTGAAAAAAAAACATTTAACCTAATAAAATAAAAAGAGCAAGGCACACAAAAATACGAATTAAAAAAACTCAAACATATTTTAAGTCTCCTACTGCTCCCTTCTTAAGGGTCTTTAGGGAGTCCAAAAATTAACTTTAACATTAGACACGCAAATAAATACAGCACTACACTCATGAGGTGTGTAACAGGTTGGACGTGGCAGGTGTAGGGGTTGAGTTGGTGCTAAGGGAAGGATTATCCTCTTAATTAACAGTACCCGTGGTGCCAGTGGTGTCTCCAATCTTCGTCTCCAATCTATGGCTGCAACAGGTAGACATCTGGGCTACTGACAGAGAAGAGATGAGCCAGCAGTGGCCAAACTGTCACTCTTGTTGAAGACAGTCCTCCAGCAGCAGTTGTCAGTGTTGTGGCAAGTGTCCGGAGACGCCAATTGCTTGGCGCGGCGCTCTCTAATGCCTCCTATCTCATTGGCAGCAGTGTTACATTCAGATCTGGTCCCTCAAGACTCTTGCGTCAACAGCGGCGGCCCCAGATGATCGCATGATGTCAGGAGCAAGCCTCCGTCACCAGCTGGCTGCCTTCCCAGCACCCAGCCACATCTGCTTCTCGCTCGCCGTTTGAAACGCCGTAGACCTCTGCACAATCCTCAGCGCATATTTTAGTGCCATGTTTTTACAATGAATATTTACAAAAACACACACATAGAAGATCATAACAAAAATATGAACTTTTTGTAGTTAAACTTTACACTATTATTAGCTGAAAAAGTGCCTTATTGCTTTTCTTTCTTTTAAATAATGTTACTACTAAGTTTCTTTTGAAGAAAATTTCAATCGTCGATAGTTAATCGCTTATCGAAACGACTTAAACTAATCATTTTGTACTTGTGAAGTCATGTTGCTGTTGTGTATATCAGTGATATGTTAGTTTTCCAACACCGCTCATGCACCCCAACGGGCTAAGCCAGCACAGCCTGCACATTCATAATTCAAGCACTCCCACATTATGCAACACTTGCTTCTACTAATATTCCACCCATTACCAAGTTTAGCTACCTCTAACACTTTGTACTCTATGCTAGACTGGACTTTGATGCTTCTCCTGATGCCAGCTTACTGAATGGTGACGCTGATGCGGATATCTGGCGCATAATGTTGGTCGAATATCGCTAACCGCCATCTGTACATTACTTACTGTGCTGTCAGAATAGATTAGACGTCGGCAAGAATTCGCCTTTCCCTCTGAAACTGACCAACAACTCTCAAAAATCAATGTACAGATATCATCAAATAAGAGCTGCTGCAAAGACATAAACTAACAGTTTTTTTTATAATTTGGTGTGCAACAGGAATTATGATTGTCTTTTTTTTGTCTCGTCCCATTCGCAATACCTCCCCTTTTCATCTAAAGACGCACTATCGTGACTGGCACTCCACTTGCTCACACCACGTAATACAAAACTGCGTCGATGAAGCGCCTCTGGCGATGGCGATCCACAGTCGAAATACCATAAGGCAAACATAATCGCACTACTGGCGATAAGCCATAAGCTATAACCACCAACGAAAAATATCGCACCATAGGCGACTATCCACAAGTGTAACCACACCTGAAACCACCAACGAAAACGAAGCACAGCGAGAAAATAAATCGTACTCGAACACGCCATTGACGTGAACAATCCCTCACGCAAGATACACCGTCGGTGTCGGTGCCATGATCAAAATCACGCCAAGATCCACTATCGAATCACAAATCAACTTCCATGGCACCACTACCGCTTCCTCGCTCCGAATCGTGGAACAAACCGTGCATACGCCCCACTGGCAATGCACACAATATCAACGGAAAAGACCAAACCATTACTACCTTCCAAGATGAATTCTGAAAATTGTACACCCAGGAATTGTGCAATTATTTCAGAACCAAAAAAATGCAATTTTCACGTTGTTCCAACACATATTTTGCTGTGCCTTGACAAGCTACTAATACAGCAGTCAACGCTAAAGTGTTGAACCAATCAGTTTTATCATAAACCCAAGAGGTTTCCGCCGAGAAATCGGAAAATTCCTGTCTACGAATAAATTTCTATCTGTGAAACATGAGATGATACCAGTACGTCTCAAATTTGCGGTAAATTAGCAAAGTGCAAGAGCTATACAGAAAACTACAAACGCCAGACTCATTGATCAGATGTAACTAGAGAAGATCTTATCCTCTAATTGTAATAATAGATCATTCAAAAAGTGCGAGTGCGAACAAATAAAGAACAACACACTAAACGACTACATAAATAAATCGGAAATAATTGATTCTTAACGCTAACTTAGGGGAGACGGGGGCACATTTTCCATAGGGGCAAGTTTTCCAACTCGCTTTAGTTTCGAAACAAACCGGTAGATGGTACCCCCGGCGATACTGTAGGAAGTAGCAACAAAGCACGCTTCATTTACGAAAGTTTCAGTGTTGCACAAGCAGTCACATTGTCGGCAGGGCTGTTTTCGTCATTTTTGCAACAGTGAGTAAACTTTCACGTTTTTATCGAAACGTAAAATAAACACACTAGCGTTAAACTTATTCTTTTGACATTGCACGCACTGAAAGTCGGTTTCTTTCTTTAGCTAACTGTGCATTTGTTTTGTAAATAGCTTACACGGTTACTCATGGTCGTAGTGTTATAGTTCCGATTATGGCGATGGGGCACATATCCCTGCACGTGTCTCGTTGGAAAACGTGCCCCAGTCCAGAACATCTGGAATTATTACTTTAAATATGTATTTGTTGTGTAATAAATTCTGCCAAATAGCCCTCTTTCAAATGATTAATTGTACAATGTTTTTATAGACTTAAAATGATCCGAAATTATAAAAAGAATACCGATAGAGGCTCGTACACTCCTGAAGTAATAAATGCTGCCCTATTAGCAATTAGAGGCGAGTGCAGTGTCAGAAAAGCATCCATGGACTTCAATATTCCACGTAGGACTCTGAACAATTACTGGTGGAAATTCCGTTCCTTAGACAATCCCCCTCTACCAGTGCAAACAACAGCTGTGATCCCGCCGCCTCCACTGGAAGAACTATCAGGAACGCAAGTTCCTCTTGTCGGATGGGAATCGCCTGTCCCAGACTTGCCACAAGCAGAAGAAACAGTGCAGAAGTAGTACCACTCACAAGGGCTCCAACAAACACGCTGACAATAGGATATGCAAAACCATGGCGTGTAAGTACACTTCGCACGCACACTAACGTAGTACGAATGCTCAAATATATATATATATGCATAAGTTACAATTTCCCTTTTAAATATTAAATTTGTAATACACTTTGGGTTTGTTTGTACAGGTTTTTACTCATGAACAAGAGCAAATGCTGGTTCAGTATCTCATAAAACTTCTGACATCTATTTTGGGCTTAATCCCAAAGATGTCAGGGGATTTGCCTATACGTATGCTCTTGCATGCGAGCGAAAAGTTCTGGAAAACTGGACAGTAAATGAAATGGCAGGGCCTGACTGGTTCAGCTCGTTTTTAAAAGGAAACCGTCATATTTCAATCAGAACTCCTCAAGCCGCCAGCACGTCTCTAGACACCAGCTTCAATAGGACAAACGTTGATATGTTTTTTAATAATTTGACGAATGTATTGGACCTAATGACATATGGAATATGGACTAAACATGGATGACTACGGTTCAAAAGCCAGACAGAGTGGTTGGACGTCGTGGCTTTAAACAAATACGAGGATAAGTCAAATGAAAACCTTAAATATTTTTTTAAAAATATTATTTATTGTGCAGAAGTGGTACAAAGCTGTATCACTTTTCAACATAATATCCCCCACGCTCAATGCAAGTCCTCCAGCGCTTACAAAGTGCATAAATTCCTTTAGAAAAAAAATCTTTTGGTAGTCCGTGCTACCACTCATGCACCACGTGGCGTACCTCTTCATCAGAACGGGACTCCTTTCCTCCCATTGCGTCTTTGAGTGGTCCAAACATATGGAAATCACTTGGGGCAAGGTCTAGTGAGTATGGTGGATGAGGAAGACACTCAAAATGCAGGCCTGTGATTGCTGCATCTGTTGTACGGGCAGTGTGGGGCCTTGCATTGTCATGTTGCAAAAGGACACCTGCTGACAGCAATCCACGTCGCTTTGATTTGATTGCAGGCCGCAGATGATTTTTTAGGAGATCTTTATATGATGCACTGGTGACAGTGGTCCCTCTTTGCATGTAATGCTCCAAAACGACGCCTTTTTCGTTTCAAAAGAGAGTCAGCATAACCTTCCCTGCTGATGGTTCTGTTCGAAACTTCTTTGGTTTTGGTGACGAGGAATGGTGCCATTTCTTGCTCGCTCTCTTCGTTTCTGGTTGGTGGAAGTGAGCCGGCCGCAGTGGCCATGCGGTTCTAGGCGCTTCAGTCTGGAACCGCGCGACCGCTACGGTCACAGGTTCGAATCCTGCCTCGGGCATGGATGTGTTGATAGGTTAGTTAGGTTTAATTAGTTCTAAGTTCTAGGGGACTGATGACCTCAGATGTTAAGTCCCGTAGTGCTCAGAGCCATTTGAACCATTGGTGGAAGTGAACCCAGGTCTCGTCCCCAGTAACGATTCTTGCAAGGAAGTCATCACCTTCTCGTTCAAAGCGCCGAAGAAGCATATGTCGTTCTCTCATTTCAGGAGTCAACTGCAGTGGCACTCATCTTGCAGACACTATGTGAAACTGGAGCACATCATGCACAATGTGGTGTGCTAACCCATGACTAATCTGTAAACATGCTGCAATGTCATTCAGTGTCACTCGGCGGTTTTCCTTCACTATGTCTTCAACTGCTACAATGTTCTGTGCAGTTACAACTCGTTGTGCCTGGCCTGGGCGAGGAGCATCTTCCACTGCAGTCACATCATTTGCGAACTTCCTACTCCATTCATAGGCTTACTCTTGTGACAAACATGCATCACCGTACTGAACCTTTATTCGTCGATGAATTTCAATAGGTTTCACACCTTCACTACGCAAAAACCGAATAACAGAATGCGCTGTTCTTCCCTGGTACAACTCGCAAGTGGGGCGGCCATCTTTATACTGATACTGCGACAGTATGTGTGCATCTGCACTATGCTGCCATCTACAGGCCATTCTCCACGCTTTTGTAGCACGCTTACCAACTTATAGGATAACGGCGCGAAATTTCGATTTGTTATTAGAAATTTAAGGTTTTCATTTGACTCACCCTTTTAGGTAAATTAACCTCAGCGGAAAGAGGAACATTGGTGACGGCAGCATTTGCTGTAAACGCTGCAGGAAACGCCATTCCATCATTTCTGATTTCCCCCAGGGTGAAATTTCATCAACACTTTCTACGTGAAGGCCCCTCTGGATGTGACGGTAATGCGAACCCATCTGGCTGGATGGTGGAAAAAAATTTTATTAAGTTCGCCAAGCCTTGCTTGTCAAGAAGGCGTTCCTTCTACATCCACACAAACTTGGCCAACACCAGAAGAAATTAGGCGTATTGAGAAGGCGGCACCTAGGAAGAAAACACGACATGGAAGGAAAAAATGGAAGTCAGCTATATTGACTGATACTCCAATTAAAAATCAGCTGAAAATCGAAAACCATCTATCTAAAAAAAAAAAAAAAAAAAGGGAGCTGCAAAAGGAAGCAAATAACAGAGACGAGAAAAAACAAAAGCGAATCCCAGCCAGGAAACAGTTTGTATCACCCTCTTCAAACGTAAAAGGTAGTAAAACAAAGTCTCTCAAAGGAATTGAAGGTCTAAATTCCACTAGTGATGAAGAAGATGAAGATTGTTTATGCATTTATTGCCTTGCGTCTTACGCCAAGTAAGCAAATGAAAAGTGGGTACAGTGCACGAAATGCAAGAAATGGGCGCATGAAGACTGTACGAAAGGTAGAATTGCATTTTTTGTTTGCTCACATTGTGATTCAGACAAAGAGTATGAGTACTGTTAAAAAAGTCTGCATTTGTAAAATATTTAAGTGACATATTTTGCAAAACCTTTAAGCAGCATTTGTTTTTATTTAATGTGGTTACTTTTGCTATCCTTCTTTTGTAATGTCTTGTAAATTCATAATAAAAATACGTATTCAGTGAAATCAAGATATTTATCTCTGTTTTACCATTTAAAGTGTAGTTGGAAAATTTGCCCCTGTACATTTTAAGTAAGATGGAAAACTTGCCCCGCATACGGGGGCAACTTTGGTGCCAAGAAAGATATTTACTATTTTCAAAAATATTTGTACAAGACTGTAGATAAAGGTATAAGAAATACAATGATCCGCTGTTTACCTCAAAACTGATAAAAATAAAAAGTACAAAAATAAAAAGGTGGAAAACGTGCCCCGGTCTCCCCTAATGATATAACGAGGTCGCAGCGGCCGACTGTCAATTCCTAGGTGGACTTCTGCTGCGGTTTCTGTTTGAGGGGCTAGGTGGTCTGATTTCCACTACGTCATTCAAGTGATCACGTTGCGGACCTCGCCTATCACTATCCCCTGTTTGCCCTGAGATCCAAACCGGCTGCATGAAGTAGTTAGAATTTTGCATTTCCCTTCTGTTGTTATTTCAGTTTTCCTGGAAATTATCGCCATGTGTCCCTCGTCTGTTTCTATCATTTCACTCAGGCACATTGCTTCTTCAGATCGTGAGCAACATCCTTTATTTTTATTTTATCTTTCGCCCTGATAGTGTTTTGTTGGCACCCTGTTTCTATTTGTGTTTTGCTCATCATTATTTCCACCACATGCACCTTGCGAATTTCGTTCATTATGTCTCCTTCGGTTCCCTCGCTTTTTGTGCTTCCTTGACAAAGTCTAACTGTCGCAGAGCGCTCTTTAATGACTCTATTGTGTCATCACATTTGTCAATGAGCATATCCTGGTACCTCAATGGGAGTTTCGCGCAGCAGTATCGCATTTTCTCCTTAATACTATACGATTGGTCCAGGTAACAGTTCTTATTGGCAAGCGTCTCGAAGAACTTTACCGGACTCCGGCAGCTTGATGCTTTGCAATCCTTCCCTAAGATAATTTCCTGTTTAATCCTTTCTTGCGTGTCCTGTCAGCAGTATGTCTTTAGTAGCCACTCTTAATTTTCCGTAGCTGCGGCAGTTTGCTGCAACGCTACGTATGTACTCTGTCTACTATTGAACTTTCCAGGTATCCACACAGAAATTCCAGTTTGTGTACTAGTGGCCATGACAAGGGTAGTATCCTATCGTACCGAACAACCCATGACTTGGAATGTAATGAACTGTGGTCCTCTTCGTAAACCCAAAAATTTTGAACCGAGAGAGAATGTTTTAAGTCAAAATATTCGCAAGTTTGCGCCCCTGGACTTACGTTAAATTCTGGCGCGCTTACACCCAAGATTTCATGGCCGACCGATCCCTAACTGCTGTTGCACCCTCGTCTCGTGTCATCAGAGTTACGTAGCAATGTTTCCGTTCTTCTGAGTCGCGCGCAGTTTTGGTCCGGCTCGGTACATTGTGCACTGCGCGCCACTGTTCGCGCGCGCTCGGCCGAGCGTCGTATCCCGTTAAGTGGGCTCCCTCGCCGTTTATCAGCCTGTGCCGTTGATGTGGCTCCAGGGCGGGTCTTTGACATTCCTTATGACCAACGAACTCACGGCGACGCGCTGTTGCTTCTGACTGAATTGCCTCATCTCATTCGCCATCACATTCTGCTGGGTAGTGGGACGTGTTTGGTCATCTCTGATTTGTAATATTTCTTCCTGGGTCTTTTTTAACTACTCTCTGTCTGTTTTTTAAGAGCAGAAATAGCCTTCTTGGTTGCGCTCACTTCGACCTTTGCCAGCGCTGCCTGATCTCGCGCAATTTCGGCATTTTTTCGCGCGCCTCATGGTACTAATCTGGCTGTCCTAGCCTCACATTTCGTCTCTACCGCAACTTTTCGAGCCTCATCTGACGTTTTCCTAGTATCTCCAACCTCTGCTTTTACACCCTTAACTTCATCCTGACCTGATTTACGTTTTCGACAAACTCACAGCCCTCCTTTGAATTTCCTTAATTTCTTTCATGACATCGTCCCGTCTCTTTTCCTCCTTGTTTAGTCACTTCTGAATATCCCTAATTTCATTAGTGACGGTACCCTGTCTTTGGTCTTCTTCCTGTCGTCTCTTTTATTCCCATTCCTTCCTCTGTTTTTTCTCCTCCTGCCGTCTCTTCCCTGCTCTTGCATAAATTCAGTGATCGATTCTAGCTGCGGACTTCCAGTAACGTACCCAGGAATAGACGCACGCGACTCATCTGCTCTATGGAGCATTGGCGGCGAAATCGGACTGGTACTTGTCCTGAAGGTACCTCTTACCGTATTTACAGTACTGTACCTACATGACGTGCCGCGTCGGCATCGTTTTCACTTTCATTTCCTGAGTGAACTGAAATCCCATCATCGGAGTCTTCTGCATTTGACATTTGCGCCCAGTTTGTTCAAGTGGTTCAAATGGCTCTGAGCACTATGGAACTTAACATCTGAAGTCATCAGTCCCCTAGGACATAGAACTACTTGAACCTAACTAACCTAAAGACATCACACACAGCCGGCCGTGGTGGCCGAGCGGTTCTAGGCGCTTCAGTCTGGAAACGCGCGACCGCTACGGTCGCAGGTTCGAATCCTGCCTCGGGCATGGATGTGTGTGATGTCCTTAGGTTAGTTAGGTTTAAGTAGTTCTAAGTTCTAGGGGACTGATGACCTCAGATGTTAAGTCCCAAAGTGCTCAGAGCCATTTGAACCATCTGAACATCACACACATCCATGCCCGAGACAGGATTCGAACCTGCGACCGTAGCAGTCGCGCGGTTCCGGACTGCAGCGCCTAGAACCTCTCGGCCACAGCGGCCGGCGCCCTGTTTGTAGACTGGTTTAAGTGAACTTCTTCCACAGTTCAGTCTTGTTCTGCACCAATGCCTCAACCCGTGTTCCATTTCGAACGTCATTAGTCTGCAGGCTTTCTCACTACACACACGAACTTTTCTTCTCGTAAGCATTCAAATCGACTGCTACTTCCGCAAGTTTCCTATACTAAAACATCACGCGCGACAACTCTACTCTGATCTTATTTTAAATGATGCACACATTTATGCCTAAGCGTATGAAACAAAACCTATTCTAAAATGTCGTACACACCCCCATAAGCAAATCTGTTCCACAAAAGCTTCCACAACACTGTAAGCAACGACGCAACATCAGAAAAGAAGTGACGGAGAAGTCACTAAAGAGACACAATGAGATACAAAGAAACAAAATGACACAAACAATACATACACTGAAATAAAATGATTACAACATACTAAAAACTGCTGAGATACACCGCATAGCGCCTAACCCGGGTCTAAATGCTCTCACTGCACCATAGTCTTACATCGGAAAAAAAAAGAAAAACGCGCCTATTCCGCAAGATGACGCATTAACTACCTCACTAAAGTGCCAAGTGTGTGTGTGTGTGTGTGTGTGTGTGTGTGTGTGTGTGTGTAAGTGATGCTAAATGTTATTATTTTCACATAAAGAAAAGTATAATCTTCTCAATAACCTTCAAGTCGTGAGCAACACCCTTAATTTTTAGAATGAAATTTTCACTCTACAGCGCAGTGTGCGCTGATATGAAACTTCCTGACAGATTAAAACTGTGTGCCGGACCGAGACTCGAACTCGGGACCATTGCCTTTCGCGGGCAAGTGCTCTACCTGTTCGCAGGAGAGCTTCTGTAAAGTTGGGAAGGTAAGATACGAGGTACTGCCAGAAGTAAGGCCGGCGCGGTAGCTCAGCGTGTTCGGTCAGAGGGTTACGTACCCTCTGTAATAAAAAAAAAACTGAGTTAATCGATCATCAGCGAACTAAATCGGATGTCTTACGACGTCCGCCCCGAGCAGATACAACGAACAAATGCGAACAAAATGAGATTAAAAAAAATTAATAATCAGATTAATTAATTAAATAGGATTGAACTTTCAATTGCTGGTGTACCTTTGCATCAACACAATAAAATAAAAACAATGAAAAACTGAGGGAGTATGAATGAGGACAGTGGCGTATTTAAGTTTACAAAATAATGACAAGTTTTATTAATCCTTCTGCGGCTATTTTACCCTTTCACCTTGATTCAAGCGGCAGCAGAAAGCGGCACGCAGCGGACGAGGGGCGGAGCGCTGCAGCAGTTGCAACGTTCTGACGCGTCCACTAAAATTTTCAAACTACGCAGTCTGCCATTCTGATTATGAGAACAATGGTAACTTCCCTGTCAAAGCCCTCAAATGCTGGCAGATTTCAGTGTGAGGTGCACTCGTTCGCTGGTCCGGCCAAATCAATTTGACTCACACACACGACAGTGCGGGCTGGAATTGTCAAACGTCAGGACGAATAAGTTCACCCCCGTGACACAGGATATGTCAGAGATGATATGCTATTCCACTGTCGGTACAGTTGGAAACTGCCACTGGCTCTTTGTCCACCACAAGATACAGAAGTCTCACCCACCAGGGAAAGACCTCAAGTTCTCCACCAGGGGAGAAGTAGAACATGAAGAAGGCAAGTAATCACAACCACTTTCCACAAGGCTCGGTACAGGAGCCGAATTAGTAAAAACGAAACCGCCCCCACATTGCAGAAACCAGTCGTTTCCGGGTAGAGGTTGCTTTCTTCAAATTGATACATTTACGCTTCTCCATTATCCCTGAAACATTGTAACATCAACACGCAATCACCCTGTATGCTATGTGTTAGTTTGCGCTAAACGTGTTTTATGTGATTTCATAATACTGTAACTTTTACATGTATGAAGATACAAACATGGGGTGAATTCGTATCACGCATAGGACCACTAAGTTTTTATTTCCATAAGCACCATCCAATTTTACAAGATATCGTTTACGTGCATAGACATGCAACTCTAGAATACTTTAAAATTACGAATAGGATCAAAACTGTCATTTTCTTTTCACAAATGTTAAATGTAGTTTCTACCGAACGCACGAAAAAACATCCAGCCAACAGTCACTCCCGCCCTATACTTTCACGAACGCGTTGGGAGCTACTACGTTCAGTATTGTTGCTATGTGACAATACACTCCACCCAAAGCTCTCACCACAAAAAATAAAATCACGCTTAGTGAACTCAAACTGCCTTCGTGGCCAATGGTGAGGCACAAGATCTACGAATATACGCCCCTAATAGCTGGAAGTGTAGTGATGTATCCTCGACGAAAATCAATCCGCACATTTGTAGCTGGAATACACATACTGAAACGGAAAACGCAAAACAGCTTTTCTTTTGCTGTGTTATCGCCATCTCGATTCGGCCAGCATTCGGTAAATGAACGAGCGAGCTGACCAGAGAGCCTACACAGCAAACTGTACCCGGGAGACACCTACCACACATTTACAACTGGCGCCCGTTTAAACTTTCAATTTCGATTCGTAAGTTAAAATTCACCACAAGTTTCTATCTCAGTTATAAAGGAGATACAGTCTTGTGAAATCGGACGAATCTCTTTGAAACACGCTATATATTTGGTTTTAAGTGCGTATCTTTCTATAAAAACTTATGTCGCCAAACTGCTCTCGTTTTTTTTTTTTTTCAATTTTATTTTCCCTAGTGTTTACCCCGTTTACTACGGCATCAGCTCCCTCAGAATTTGCAAATTTTATATTATTATTTAAGTTCGTAGCCGGATGGTCTTCCACGAGCCACAGTCGTCGAGGTAACCTAAGGGAGATATGGCGTCTACGCCATATGTATCTGTGAATCGTATAAACTTGGTCCTGTTCAAAAATGGTTCAAATGGCTCTGAGCACTATGGGACTCAACATCTATGGTCATCAGTCCCCTAGAACTTAGAACTACTTAAACCTAACTAACCTAAGGACAGCACACAACACCCAGCCATCACGAGGCAGAGAAAATCCCTGACCCCGCCGGGAATCGAACCCGGGAACCCGGGTGTGGGAAGCGAGAACACTACCGCACGACCACGAGATGCGCGCAAACTTGGTCCTGTGTTTTAAATGTTTGTTTATCGTAGTCTCTAAGGCACATGCAGGCGAAACGACCTCGCGAATTCGATCCGCTGTCCGTTACGATGCACCAGCGGGTTTTCCCGTTCTTTCATTGAATGTAAAAAAAAAAAAAAAAAAAATACAAGCGTCACAGCACCTACACTGTCACATGACGTGCTCACATATTTAAGTCCTGCAAAATTCGGCCGGCCGCTGTGGCCGATCGGTTCTAGGCGCTTCAGTCCGGAACCGCGCTGCTGCTGCGGTCGCAGGTTCGAATCCTGCCTCGAGCATGGATGTGTGAAGTCCGTAGGTTAGTTGGGTTTACGTAGTTCTAAGTCTAGGGGACTGATGACCTCAGATGTCAAGTCCCATAGTGCTTAGAGCCATTTTTTTGCAAACGTCGTAAGTCCTGCTCTTTTTAATGGAACCTTGCGTGTTACTTTTTAACACAACCTTTCTGTATCGCTGAACTGAAAAATGAAGACGATAGATCACAGAAAACGAATTCGAATAGCATGTTTTTTATATGAAATTGTCATTGTTGTGGCTACGTGATATTTGTTCACGAGACAATTCACCATCGCGAGTTTTTAATTTTCTTCATTACACAGCCCAATGACAAAAAAAAGCAGAATAAAAACGATGCACCACGAGGGAACTATCCGAATGGGACACAAATCGTCTTGCCCACAATTTTTTCCTAAGCGTTATCTTTTACTCATTGTGCATGGTCTCCATCGAAATACCCTCCTCCACTATTGATACACTGCTCCAAACGCAGTTTTTCCACTTTCAGAAACAGTCTCTTACTGGATCGCGCGAATTTTCTTTTATCTCGTCTATCGTTGCAAATCTTCGTCCTTCCAACGGGGTTTTTAACTCTGGAAATAAAAGAAAGTCCGCCGGAGCCAGGTCTGGAGAATACGTAGGATAAAGCAGCACAGTGACTTCGGTTTTTGTGCAATAGTCTCTCACTAACAGTGATGAATGTGCGTGTGCGTTTTGTCTCGCCACATTTCAGACCCTTTCTTCCTCACATTTTCTCGCAGGCGTCGCAACACGCCGCGATAGTACTATCGATTAACAGTTTGTCCCTGTGGCACGAATTAATGATGAACTAATCCTTCGGTAGACGTCAAAGGGCTTCCTGAATGAGGGTCATCTTTAACTTCCGTCCGGCTTAAGCACTCATCACAAAAGTCTTCCTGAATCATCTGGTGTGTCTCTGTAAAGATTTCCTTGAGCTTTACGCAAAATCCCGGCCGGGATGACCGAGCGGTTCTAGGCGCTACAGTCTGGAACCGCGCGACCGCTACGGTCGCAGGTTCGAATCCTGCCTCGGGAATGGATGTATGTGATGTCCTTAGGTTAGTTAGGTTTAAATAGTTCTAGGGGACCGATGACCTCAGAAGTTGTCCCATAGTGCTCAGAGTCATTTCACGCAAAATTTAATGCTAACGCGTTGCTTCTTTAACACTGCCATCTGGAAATTCGAAAACTCTGAGACACAGCGTTCTATTCAAAACAGCACAGAACAATAACTAAGTAACATACAATAATGAAACGTGCGGCAGTTACATATTAAATACAGATGTGTGCAGGGATCCGAACCGCATTTCACCCCAACATACCACTGGCGAGAAATTACGAATTTTCTGGAATTTTTTGAACAGACCTCGTACATATACGGACAAACAAATGATTAAAATTTCAGAAAAAATGGATAATTTATTCAAGAAACCAACTTTACAAACTGAGTAAGTTAATAAGGCGTTGGTCCACCTCTGGCCCTTACGCAAGGAGTTCTTCTGCTAGGCATCGATTGATAGAATTTTTGGATGTCCTCTTGAGGGATAACGTGCCAAGTACTTCCCAACTGGTCCATTAGATCGTCAGAATCCCGAGCTGGTTGGAGGGCGCTGCCCATAATATTCTAAGCGTTTGCAATTGGAGAGAGATTCGGTGACCTTGCTGGCCAAGATTGGGACGGCAAGCAGTAGAAATTATCGCCGTATAGGGCGGGCATTATCTTGCTGAAATATAAGCCCAGAGTGGCTTGCCATGAATGGCAACAAAACGAGACGTAAATATCGTCGACGTGCTGCTGTGGTGTAACGGTGGCACGGATGACAACCAAAGTGGCCCTCCTATGGAAAGATATGGTGATCCAGACGTTCACTCGTGGCTTCGGGCCAGACGGCGGGCGACAATCAGTCTGGTATCTCAGCCCTGTCCGGGGCGTCTCCAGACATCTCTTCGCTGGTCGTTTGTGCTCAGTTCGAAGCTGGGCGTCTCACTGAAGACAATTCTACTCCAGTCAGGTAGACTACAGGCCGAAGATATGCCTGGAGATGTCCCAGACAGCAGTGGGATACCAACCTTACTTTCAGCCACCATACAGCCCGACAACCAGGAGTGGTAATCTGGAGAGCCATTTCATAGCAGAACCCCTTTGGTTGTCATTCGCGACACCCTCATAGCAAAGTTGTACATCGACGATATTCTACGCTCCGTTTTGTTGCTGTCTGTGGCAAGCCATCCTGCGATTACATTTCAGCGAAATAACGCCCACTCACACACAGCTTGCCAAATCCTACCTTGGCCAACAAGGTCGCCAAATCTTTCCCCAATTGAGAACGTTTGGATCATTATGGCAGGGCCTTCAAACCAACTCGGGATTTTGACGATCTAACTTCCCAGTTGGACAAAAGTTGGCACAATATTCCTCAGCAGAACATCCAATAATTCTATCAGTCAGTGCCAAGCCGAATAACTGCTTGCGTATGGGCCAGCGGCGGACCAATGCCATATTGACTTGCTTAGTTTGTGAAGCTCTTTCTCTTGAATAAATCATCCAATTGTTCTGAAATTGTAATCAATTGTTTGTCTGTTCAAGTATTTCACAGTTACAGATTTCCATTCCCTTCAGATAATTCCTTCATGATGCGTCTTCTTCTTTTTTTCGGGTCATGGTCTGGCATTTCATTCTGAAACACCCACTTAAAGTGTCATAATTTCTTCTGCTCCATGTCGCACTAACCTCTCTATTGAAGTGTGACATTCCCCATGAAGAAATTATTGGATAATGGGGAGGTAGTGACAGGTGGCACGCTACTCTCTCACTGTAACAGCATTGCCGGTCAGATTAACATTCATATTTTAGATCATGATCTCGGTGTTCCCCAGTACTACATTTGGTATGCGTGGTTTATGATTTTTTTTACAGTAGCAAATTATGAGCAGAATGCTATAACTGCATGTGTAATCTATAGAGAACTTGTACCCAACGGTAGTGGAGGGATACAAATGAATTGGGGGCCATAAATGCTGAGTGCAGCGACCGGCCTGTGTGAATGATTCTGGGAAGCAGCGCTCAGTGGATCGTACCTGCAGAGAGACTTCTGACCAAAGCCCTCTCTTCCTTCCACTTAGGGATGGCCAGAAGGGCACCAGTTCGCAAAACATTTTACCTGGGCCAGACGGCAGTCGGGCGCAAAGGTAGCCAGTTGGCAGACAGGGGATCTAGGAAGCCGTTTAAGAGAGACTGCTGTAAACTAAGCCTTTGTGTAAACAATGGGAAGGTCATAAAACTCTGTGCGTTCTCACCTTAGAAGCTGGGATGATACGGACAGAGGGGCTGGTGCACATGTTTAGTGGAGGCAAGACTGTAACCCCCCTGACGCCAGGAGACGTCTTTTAGCGAGTGATAAAAGCATATATTTCATGGGCACAACTGTCTGGGAAGCTTAATAGTCTCCTTTCCGAAATTGGAAGAGTTGTAAGTGAAGATTACATGTACCAGTACTGTTGCTGCTGAGACTGTAGGGTAGACAATCCTGATGACCACTTAGCTGTACTGTGTGTTGTGTATTAACATGACCAATCCTGGTGTTTTTGTCTGTCGTAGACTGCAGTGTGTTTTTACAAGTTGAAGTACTAACATCCATCTGCCTTAACCAAATGGAGTTGCACCCAGTGATGGAACTTGCAGACATGAGTTTCGTGTATGGGCACCAAATGGAACCAGAAGAGAAGCAGAAAGGTTGCACAGGACCAAATATCCGCATGGAATAAGTCCAGCTCACTCCATGTTTCTAAGAGTGTTCCAATGATTGAGTGAAACAGGGTAATTGGTATCACATTACGACGACCCTGGTGGACGACGAACTACACAGACTCACAACTGCAAAGATGGAATGTTTGCTCCAGTGGATGAGACGCCATCAGCACTCGATCAGTTGCACGTGAAATGAATGTTCCGCAGAGTACTGTGTGGTGAGCATTACGAGAAATGCAGCTACACCCCTACCATCCACAGAAAGTGCATGTTTTGACTCCTGTTGACATAAGACCTCTTGTCATGTTCAGCCAAAGGTTATTGCAGTGCCTTACAGCAGATCACCACATTCCTGCGCATGTACTTTTCACAGATGAAGCTTGTTTCATCAGAGATGGAATGCGAAATAGTCGCAATAGTTATGTTTGGCATGATGAGACTCCCCACGCTACAGTTGTGAAGAATCATCAACACATATTATCAGTCAATATATGAACAGGCATGGTCAGTGATTACGTACTATACCTGTTTCTTCTTCCTCTGTACTTAAATGCGCCATGGAAACAGTTTTTATCAGAGACATACTATTAAGGTTCGCGGAATATACCCACTTGTTATGTACCAATCGATGTGATGCCAAACTTCCAACATGATGTGGCCTGCCTCACTTTGGACTGAGTGTTTGTGAACACCTGGATCAGACAGTCCCAGAAAAGTGGAAAGGCAGAGCAGATCCCGTTTCATAGTCAGAACATTCACCTGATCTCTACCCCACTTCATTTCTCCTTGTACTGCCGTATGAAATTTCTTGTGTACAAGAAGGTTGTCAAGACAGTAGAGGATATCCTGGCAAGAATTCTCGCTGCCTTTAACACTGATCAAATGACACTGGAGATATTAAAACGGATATGAGAGAACTTTGTGTGACGATGCCATGCCTGTATTGATACTGGGGGACACTATTTTGAACAAATGTTGTAAATATAGCAGCAGCTTATGAAACTTGTGCATACAAATGGAATTCATTATTTCTGCACCATAGACTTACGATTTTTAGTCTCTATGACATCACGTTACACAGGTCGTTGCTAGTCCATCGACAGACGAGTTACCTGAGGGCATTGGAAAGTATTCAGTGGGAATTCTGTACGTCGTGATCGGTGTTTGGCAGTTAGAGCCCTTAGTTTGAGGGCTACGTAAAGCTAAGGGGAACAGAGTCGTTTCTGAACTAGGATCCCTCAACTGGAATTGATGCATTTACCCTTTCCATCATCCCTAAAAGTTTTGGAACATCATTCCGCAATCACCATGTGGTCTCTAATTGTCCGTTCTCTACTCATCGGCAATTGAATGAGAGAGCGAGATCACCGTGAAACAGTGAAAATGTAAACTGCATGAAACAAGCTAAATCTCATTAATTTCATTGTGCTGATAATGATTATCGCAGAGAAGACTGAAACTTAGCTCTGGTTTTTGTTTTACAGATGTTTTCATCCATTGCCAACATACACATAGGATGTTTAAAAAGTGTAACTCCTACAGAAGGCAATAGTGGACAAAACTTGAATACAAGTTCCTGTAATGTTATCTCCAGAAACCAATAGCTTTTTAGGTGTGGGCCAGTCTGTCTTCGCATACCCATCTGTCTGTTAGGTAGAAGTGGACACCACAGACAGTGCTGCTTGTGGTTACAACACATCCTCATACATTCTTCGGCCATTCTTTGCACACATTTTCAAATATGTCACAGGCATTGGTCACACACTCCTCTAACGACTGCACATTGTCGATGGGTTGGATATAGACTAATGTCTTTAAATTCCTGACAGCCAGAAATCCATTGGATTCAGGCCCAGTGATTGGAAAAAGCCGTAGCATTATCTACATCTACATTTATACTCCGCAAGCCACCCAACGGTGTGTGGCGGAGGGCACTTTTTTATTTTTTTATTTTATTTTTTATTTTTTTTAAGGGGGCAGCAATATATTCGATACCTCATCCAGAAACGCACCCTCTCGAAACCTGGACAGCAAGCTACACCGCGATGCAGAGCGCCTCTCTTGCAGAGTCTGCCACTTGAGTTTGCTAAACATCTCCGTAACGACATCACGCTTACTAAATAACCCTGTTACGAAACACGCCGCTCTTCTTTGGATCTTCTGTATCTCCTCTGTCAACCCGACCTGGTATGGATACCACACTGATGAGAAATACTCAAGTAAAGATCGAACGAGTGCTTTGTAAGCCACCTCCTTTGTTGATGGACTACATTTTCTAAGGACTCTCCCAATGAATCTCAACCTGGCACCCGCCTTACCAACAATTAATTTTATATGATCATTCCACCTCAAATCGTTCCGTACGCATACTCCCAGATATTTTACAGAAGTAACTGCTACCAGTGTTTTTTCCGCTATCATACAATCATACAATAAAGGATCCTTCTTTCTATGTATTCGCAATACATTACATTTGTCTATGTTGAGGGTCAGTTGCCAATCCCTGCACAAAGTGCCTATCCGCTGCATATCTTCCTGCATTTCACTGCTATTTTCTAATGCTGCAACTTCTCTGTATACTACAGCATCATCCGCGAAAAGCCGCATGGAACTTCCGACACTATCTACTAGGTCATACGTCCTCGACCAATCGTCCACGAAAAGTTGTGATGATGAGGTTCAGTGGCGTCATCTGCAGAAAATGCGGTGACAGATGATGCAGAATTCGCAAGAGGTACAGTAAATTACAAGAATATACACATGGATGCAGATGCAAATCCTCTAGCAATCAAAAAAGTGAGGCCCAGAGAGACAATGATTGTGGTTTATGCACGATGGCACAGCACGCATTTTCTACAGACCCTGCAACAGTACCTCATTGCAGCGTTTCATGGGCAATGGATTGGTCGAGGAGATCAGTAGCATGGCTTCCTAGTTCATCCTAGCTGAATCCGTTGGAGTACTGGTTTTGGGGACATTTAAAGGCGTTGCTATATGCCAAACCCATCGACAATGTGCGGACGATACAAGAGTGCATGGCCAATGCACGTGACAGCAGCCGAATGGAGCCAGGTGTAACTGAACGAGTGCATGATTCAGTGCGGAGAATAGCTGAAGAATGTGTCAGGATGCGTAGTAACTACACTGAGATGACAGAACTCATGGGGTAGCAATACGCACATAGACAGATGGCGGTAGTACTACGTACACAAGGTATGAAATGGAACTGCATTGGCAGAGCTGTCATTTGTAACCAGGCGATTCATATGGAAAGGTTTCCAATGTGACTATGGCCGCATGACGGGAATTGACAGACTTTGAATGTGGAATGTTACTTGGAGCAAAATGCATGGGACATTCCATTTCGGAAATCATTAGGGAACTCTATAACCTGAGATCCACAATGCCAAGTGTTTGCAGACAATACCAAATTTCAAGCATTACCTCCCACCACGTACAACGCAGTGACCAACAGACTTAACTTCACAACCTACAGCAGTAGCGTTTACATAGAGTTGTCAGTGATTACAGACAAGCAACTCTGCGTGAAATAACACAGGAATTAATGCGAGATGTGTGACAAACATATCTGACCTGTGATTTATCTTCAAAGAATATTCTTAAAAATTTATTTAATTTACTAGCGATTCATAAGGACATTAACACATTTAAACACACTATGTGAGTGTGGAAGTAGTTGCCAGGGAGTAACTGATGAAATCAAAATCAAATTGCTTTTAATAAAATGGGAATTTTATTCCTAAAAGCTCTTTTTCTTAAGAAACAGATTTAAAATTATAAGCAGAAAGCACCCTTTAAATATCAAGTCACAATTTATTCAGAGGCAGAAAGAAACAAAGTTTTGACTGTATGAGCTTTTGGGCAGAGAACCTTGCCACTCCCTTTTGACACGGCCGTAGTTACGACCACTCACAACAACCTAGACTACACTGGTACAAATCTGCAACACACCAGATTACTTTAAACTAAAAGTTTTAACAATTCACACAAGCACACAAACTATGCACCCCGTAGGAGGAATGGAAATGGTACAAAACACTAAAATGAAAACAATGACTTTGCCACTGAAGGCGCAACTTGATTTTAACTTCTAAGAAAAGTCTTATGGTGGAAGGGTGGCAACTTTATATACTAAAATGACCATTTAAATAAAAAGCCCATGAAATGCAGTCTTCTATAAAATTATACAAGGTTGGGCAAACAAGTTAACATGCTCTACAGTACACAGATACCGCCTCTCAAGATGATAGGCAAGAGCAAAACATATTTCAGGAATTAGGCCATTACACTCCAAGCAATAATTTCGTTAACACACCGAATCCGACAAACATGACAGAGGCAGCTCTGAACGACAGACAGACACTAGCTGCCTAACACATGCGGACGAGAGACAGACGAGCAAGCTGGGGACGAGAGACTGACCAAGAAAACAAGTAGAATTTAACAAGAGTAAATCACACAAAATATCACCAATCACTCAACTTCTAATAAACTGCGATTTCTCGAGAAGACCTGGCCCGGCACCCCCACATCGCTCTCCCGAACCGTCCGCTGCCAGCCGCTTCAACGGACGCGGGAAGGCGCGCCGATCTCCCGTCTCATGACGTCGCACCAACCGACCGACTGCCCGCTGCTCCGTCCGCGACTGCTGCTCCGTCGCGACTGCACTGCTGGTGCATCTCGCACTCACTTCCAGACACACGACGGCGGAAATACTGGCTCGGACCCAACCATGCAGAGGAAACACGCCCCACTGGCAAAACGACATTCCTGCACCAGGAAAGGACCGAGCCAAGCTCCACAAGATGATAACTGAAGGGGCCCAGAAGCGCTCGGAGAACCAGTTACACCACGGCGTCGCAGCTCGCACTGGCCAGACTGATATCGAGGGTTGACTCCTGTTGCTCTCGTGTCGATCGCGAAGTCACTACCTCTCGCTATACACCGTGGCCCACTGGACTCACGTGGCGACCTCACATGCGCCGACGCTCAATACGGACAAGTCATCTTGTGTCGCAGTGCGCGACCGACCAACCGATCGATCCAAACGCCAATGACCATTGCCTGCGCAAACTCGAGCAGACTGGCGGCCTAATGCGCAGACTCAGATGCAAGAACTAAGCCCCAACTGGGCGACCACTCGCTGAGTCCTCTAACTGGCGGAGTGGAAAGACTCTCATTTTGCCGGCTTTAAAGGTTGATCCAAACGAAAGACATACTAGCACTCCAGACGATAGACAGACACTAACTGCCTCACAAATGCAGACGACAGACAGACTAGTAAGCTGGCGACGAGAGACTGACCCAGACTGACCCCAGACTCACTCTGGACTGACTCTCTAGACTCACTGCACTGACTCCCAGACTGACTCCGACTGACAATCTGACCGATTTCCAACTGTCAGATCCAACTGCGCAATCAACAGGGGAATATCAGCCAATGTCGAGTAAACCGAGATACCTACAGCTTCTAACTCGGTCTCACCAAGATCAACACATCAAACACCACTCAAGACAAAAGGAATACGGAAAACACAGGTCTCAACTGTCAAATCACTACGGAAGAAGGCTGCAGGTTCTAGACAATAACACACACCCCTTGTTATCACACGCGTGAACGACTGAGGAAACAACAATCCACAAATAACGAACAAATCGTAACAAATGGTTCAAATGGCTCTGAGCACTATGGCTAGAACTTAGAACTACTTAAACCTAACTAACCTAAGGACATCACACACATCAATGCCCGAGGCAGGATTCGAACCTGTGACCGTAGCGGCTGCGCGGTTCCAGACTGTCGCACCTGGAGTCACTCGGTCACTGCGGCTGGCCAAATTGTAACAGTTGAGATTTAAACAGAAGTCACTAATTACTCAACTTGAGGATTCTGCTTCGGAGGAAGGCGAAAAGTCGCTCTTGCAGCTAGTGCCTCCAAATGCAACAGCTCATGCCCGCTGCCAAAAGCCCCGGCCTGGCTTCGCACTGTGGAGACTACGTCACTGCTCAGTTCCAACGAACCAACAAGGTCCAACCACATCCCGACTCGGAAAGTGATGTTCATCCTGAGGATCTAAGATGTCGTCGACTAAGACGACCGGCCAAGCAAACGACCAACAGCAGCCCACTTTCGCCGACAGTGGTCCCAGCGAATACTAACACCATACAGACCCGACTGTTGCTGGTTGCCAACTCTTCCCGACTGATACTGGTGTCAGTGCTCAGCAGACAACATGTCGCCATCCGCCGACCAGCCAACCGATCGACCAACGGCCTTCCGTCTGCATCAACCACAGTCCCGGCGCATACGTGCACTGTGCGGACTTGCTTGCTGCTGACTGCCAACTCGTCCAGCAGCGAAGTAACGACGAACCCGACTCAGTCCACAACCCAACAGCGACCAAGATGGAGAGCCGATTGACTAACATGCGAGTGTCTGCCTTCCAACTGACCAACTGGCGCACTTTTCAAAACAGCAATTTTTACCATGGCTCAATATCCATTAGGAGAGCGTGGCGAATTTTGGCGTTAATGGGCTACTGCAGTACATGACTAACGTGAGTCATGACAAAGGAAGAAAAAAAGAGGACACATCAAACGAGTGAACTGCAGATGAGGATACCACTAGTCAGCTTTGGGCAAGTCACGTGACTGCTGGGAATTACCAGTAAAATTAGTAGTTAATTGTTACTGGTGGTCAGGTGGTGATTCCCAGAGCAGTATTTTTTTTACTTTAAATTAAAAACACTGATTGTGGTGACAGTGTGGAATCAACTGTTCTTATATTTATGCGTAATTTCAAGATTTAACAAAGACGGCTACCTAAACGCCACTCCTGATTGGCTACTTTCATGTGACTTGTCCAAAGCTGATGGGTAGTATCCTCATCTGCAGTATTCCCCATCAATCATACGTTCAATTTCAATACATGAGTTTATTATTTATTTACATAACATACATACATTCCTTAACAATTATTGATCCTTTTCGGAGGAACCAATTTTTTGCAGAAGTTTAGGCTTACTTAACAGATAATTGTAGAACGACACACATGAAAATTCTTTTAAATTATATTGGACCATCAACAGACTTTTCACTGATTCAAGGTTTAATCCATTCTTCTCATCAGTCCACTGTGTGATAATTAGAGAAAATATTCTTTCGGCATTAACGTTATACCCTGAAACACTGAAAACGTATTCAGCAAGTTTCAGCAACTCTGAGTGACAGTCAACTGACTTACTGTCACAAAACAATTTGCCCATTTTTTACTTCAAGATAAAGTCCTAAATTCTGGATCGTCATTATTCATTTTTAGAAATTGCCTGAAATTGCAGAATTGATCAAAACATTTTGCATCTTCAATTTCAAAGGCCTTACATTTCTCCTGCAAATACACAATGCTTTTCTCAACATCACTGTAGCAAAAATCATTTTAAGTGACATCCATCTAAAACATGAGAAGTCCTCAAACATACAGACCCACTGTTTCAAATATTAATGGCATGATTGATAAAGTAAAATAGCTTCCTCCATAAAAAATTTGACTTCTTTCTCGGAGCCTTCCTCTGTTGCAATTTTCAGGATCTGCTTGACCTTAAGGCAAATGAATTATTCACTTAATCGGTTTTCAAGCACCTTACATACTGACTCTAAAATTTCAATGAAGTCAACCAGAGAGTTGTCCTTTTCTAATTGCAGCATACTTGTACTGAACAAATACATCAATGAATGCAAATGGCATAAGTAAGCTTCACTCAACCTGTTCCCAAAAAATTGAAACAAAACCTTTGGTGGTTTGCTTTCAGAGAGAAAGTAAGCTTTAAGAGCAGCATACATTTGCAATACACTTTCAATGGCTGGAAAAAGAGACAGCCACCGAGTCTTCACATTGAAACAGGACTTGTTTGTAATTAACTTCAACAAATTCACAGAAAGGTTGCAACTGTTCTGTTCTAACTGTGTAAATAGAAAAATAATTATGTATTTTTACAATAATACATTCTAAATCAATAGAAAGACAATCAGCTCCATGCTGAATTGTATTGTGTAAAATGTGAGCTGGACATCCCAATCCAGTTAAATGCTCATTTTTCAGAGATGTCTTTAATCTTCTGTATATATTATTGCCTTTCTTGCAGTTAATACCATCAAAGTTTGTGTTTGCATTATCACCAGTAAATAACACACATGTACTAACAATACCCAAATGCTGTTAAGTTTCTGTAATGTACTCTGCAGCTGTCTCAGATGTTTCATTTGGAGTAGATTTTAGCTCGATTACGTTTGTTTTTAAACCACCCTGTTTGTAGTCAAAATATTGTATAGCAATCGGAAACATTTTTATATTGCCATGGTTACTTCCATCAGTAGAGACACCGAAACAAGATATGCCACTCAAATCTTCCATTGTTACAGTCAAGGCACGCGGAGCAGTCACATTATTGACAATACTTTGAGTTTTTGTTCTGGTTGAGAAAATCTTTTTAGCAAAATCCGAGTCAAAATAAATTGCTTCATTTAATTTTGGCGTACAGTGCATTGATCTGTAGCGAAAATGATGCCTAACATTATGGAATGCTAATGCTCCTTCTCCAGCAAGAACTCTGTGGCTTATAGCAGAAGTAGATTGTTGTTGCTGAAATAATGTCTCTATCCTAGACATTGAACTGGAAGCCTGAAGGTTTTTTTTATGCTTCTGCGTGGCAATGTGATGTTCAAGATCTTGGCCACCTGTGCAAGAAATTTAAAATTTCAGTGACAAAGCAACATGCATTTCGTTTTATAGCGTTCAGGCACCCACTAAGATACGTGTTTCTGTCGGGAATTAAAACTAGTTGTCAATTGTTGAAATAAAACCAAGACAGTTAATCTGTAAAGTTATTTCTTACCTTTATTGGCCACCGAGACGAACGTTCCAGCTCCACATATCTTACATTCCACTTCAAATTCATTTCTCCCTTTCTTGAAAGCCGGATATTTGCAGGAAAGGACATCAGAAAATGTACACTTTCGTTTAGTCATAGCCAAATATTTTACGTAACTCACTCAGTTAAAAATTACACTCACAAATCACACGTGCACTACTGGAAGCCAAGCCAATACAAAGCGAAGATAAGAAACAAAAATTTTAAATAATCGATATTTGCATTCGCTTATAGGTCGATCGACGATCCTGGTGCCTCCTATTAAAGCCCGGTCCACACGCAACGATCTGTCTGCGCAGACATCGGCGCAGATGTCTGTACATGCAAAAGATCGCTGCAAATGTGGTGTGTTCACACGACACAAACCCCAATCTACTACTCGCCCGCCATCTGTCGGTGTAGAAAAGAAATATCAGTGGCAAGCGACTACGCTCCCTGAAAACGTCAAAATTTAATTCAGTTATTTTGAAAAATAGAAATGGAGGAAGTTCTGTTGTGGTCTGTGTTCGCAACTTGTGTTGCAAAAAACATTCAGACCAACCGCAGGGAACAGAGAAAGCGGTCAAAATGGTGCAGACAGTGGCTGCTAAAGCGAAAGCAGTTTTGTCACGTAAATTTACTGCGAGAGTTGCAGGGCAAACCTGTTTTGTTTTACATAACCTCGTGTTCCATTTCCTCGCACATTGGCACTCCAATTTCATCTTCAATTGTACTCCTGCTTGGTCTTGGCGTTTCTTGATCACTAAGAAAGCCAAGTAGATCAAAATACCATAACGTTGGCTGGTATACTTGATCTACTCCTACACCAGATGATCTAGATTTCTGAACTTTGGATAACTCTTTTCGGTAAACAGTTCACTGACAGACTAATTTACTTGACTTGCCTTCATGAACTCATCTTTCAGGAAAGCGTAAATAGCTTCACATGTGTTGGGTATTATTTCACTCAATGCTTGTTTCGATATTGCAGATGAAAATTCCAAATCATTGTAGCTCCTTCCTGTTGCTAGGAATCTTAATGTTACTGCCAGGCGTTCATGAGGAGAAATTTTCCTTCTCATACAAGTATTTTTCTCATAATATGAGGGGTTACATGCTTTAAGAGATAATTATAAGTTTCGACATCCATCCGCAAATAATTTCGCCAGTTCGCAACGAAATTATTTTTTTATTACCGTTTCTCTGTTTTCCGAGGCGCCAACTGCCCGCAATTTTTCAATTAGAGCATTGTATGCTGCTGTCTTTTTGTCTCGGTCACTATATTCTTTACTTTCAATCTTCCACAAACATGGCTGGTTTCTGTATATTTCAATGAATTCACTTACAAACTCTCGAGAACACTGACGAGTATCAGCCATTTTAATGCCCTGTGCACACAAATACAAACACTAGACTGAGCAAACAGCTGTTTCGCGCCAGATTTGCGACGATCTCCTGTCCACACGCTCCAACTTGTCTGCGCAGATGTGGTTTGAACCGACAGATTTGAGAGGTTTCGCTCAAACCTCTAACTCCAACTTCCAGGTTTGCACACACCTCAGGTTGGTGCAAATCTTCTGTTCACACGCAACGATCTGTCTGCGCAGATGTGATGTGCGCAGACAGATCGTTGCGTGTGGACGGGCCTTAACACCGCCTTCGTGCGTGTCCATCACGAAGTCTGTGCCAATAGTTAAAGTATTTAAGAAAAGAGCAATAGAACGGGACAAATTGTAAATTTAACTGTATTACGCTCAACTTTGTGAAAAAGCCGGACACTGTAAAAATCCGCCCGGACCCCGGGCAAAGAGCTAAAAAGGACGACATATCCGGATTAATCCAGACGTCTGGTCACCCTATGTATTCTGAATGTTGTAGTACTAGTGATTCATTTGTCAGAGTCGTCAGGAGGCATGTCTATGTACGTTTTGTTTTGATTCTGCAGGTAGTAACTGTCATTAGTTTAGAGGTGCATGTGCGACATTCATTCTTTGGTACAACCATGCCACACTGACATATCTGTATCCTTGTTAAACAACTTCAGCCTTTTGAATGGGGGTCCCTTTGTGGGGATTTTGGAAAGCAGAATGGACATATCAATAGTTGCTACAGGGCACAATGTATCAGTGGTATGTTGCTGCTTTCAGCAGTGGTCTGTGCAACATTCCCACACCTGCATATGGGTTCTCAATGCCCAAGTAGTACAGGCACATGTCAAGATCAACACACTGTGTAAGCGGTGGTAGCCCACCAATCATCATCTGAGGAAGAAATTGGGGCATATGCTACATCTGCTATGTCACCAAGGACCGTTGAGAAATGTCTGCCTGCAGCAGAACTTCGATCATGTGTGACTCTGCCCAGGCTACCACTGACTCCACAACACCACCGTCAAGTACAGCTACTCTGGTGTCATGAAAAAATCGACTGGGGAATGGAATGGCACTCTGTTGTCTTCAGTGTAGGGAGTAAGTTCTTCCTGTATATGAATGATAGACATACATATGTACAGCACAGACCTGGTGAACAGCCTATTCTGTAGTGCACTCACCCACATCACACAGGTCCCATTTGGTATTAATGCAATGTAAAATAACCAGTGGCCACTACATTGCACAAGTTGTTACCCCTGTATTACTGACATTTCTTCAACAGGAAGCTAATGTGCTTTTTAAGTGCAGCAATGCATGTCCACACATGGCTACTGAGACACAATAGGCTCTTTGTGGTGTATGACAACTGCCCTGGCCTACAAGTTCACCAGATCTCTTGCCAATTGAAAACATATGTGATTTGGTGAAACTGGAACTTACTTGTTCTCCAGAGCCCCCAAATATCCTTGCCAAAATGAAATAAAAACTGCTAGATGCTTGGAAGTATCTATTGCAGGATGCCATTTGGCACCCTATGATCATTTGCTTCTAAAAGTGTCCACCTGCATTGTTGCCAGAGAGCAGTATGATGTGTACCCATGAAACTGTTTGAGCACCCTTTACAGTAATGAGTGTTTCATTTGGTCTGAATTTGTTATCATATACTCCTACCTGTCACATCACTAGCCTATTAAATTACCTTGTGCTTGAGGGTGTTGCATATTTTTGGCAGTGTAGAAGATATGTATGTGAATGAACACATGAATCAATCAGTCAGATTTAAATGAAAGTAAGAGATAGAACAAGTTGCATGACTACTGAGGGTATGGGTGAGAAGTCAAAAAGATGATAAAACAATGGAAAAATATGTTTATTTAGAATGAATTTATTAATCAAAGTATTTCACTCTAGGAGGTTGTAATCTGTTTCTTTAACTGATGAAACACTTCTCTTGTCTAGCATTTTCCACTATTGTGTTTCACTTTGTCCCACTCATGTAGTGTACATGTCTGATTTACTGCCAAAAGCCCTTTTTCTTCTTCTTCTTCTTCTTCTTCTTCATTTCATGAATGATGTTTTTAAGTATTTTTCAAGCAGTTGTGAGTACAATTTCTACTGAGAGCAAAGATAATGGCTATTATTATCTCCATGTTCCAAAGAGTCTCAGAATTCTGATCTATAACAGGTGAGACAGTGCGATCTTCACTTGTTTCTTCAGTCTGGCCACTATTTGTATGCTTTTACAACACAATGAGAAAAGGGCTTATCCCACTTGCTCAGATACTCTTTATAGAGACAACTAGATCTTCCTCACTGCTATTCTTATCAGCACTATAAAATCTTATATCAGTTGTAGGATTACGTGTGTCAGTCACCTGTCTATACTAATTTAGAAAAAAAAACAAGATTTTAGAAACATGGTATGGTTTACCAATTAATATTATTAACCTTAGCAGTTGTTGAAGCTTGAACTTCTATTTAATAACAGCAGCATCTGGATGAATGAGATTTTCACTCTGCAGCGGAGTGTTTGCTGATATGAAACTTCCTAGCAGATTAAAACTCTGTGCCGGACCGAGACTCAAACTCGGGATCTCTGCCTTTTGCGGGCAAGAGCTCTACCATCTGAGCTACCCAAGCACGACTCACGCTCCGTCCTCACAGCACTTGCCCGCAAAAGGCAAGGGTCCTGAGTTTGAGTCTTGGTCCAGCACGCAGTTTTAATCTGTCATGAAGTTTCATTCTGGAATATGTCTGTAGGTTCAGAGATACTGAAGGAACTGATCTGGCAAACTATTGAAGATAATTTATGTCTATCTCAAGAAAGTCTATTAACAAAGTTTCAAGAACTGGCTTTAACTGATAACTCTAGGAATACACAACAATCACCTACAAATCACTCACATTGTGAGGAAAAGATTAGAATAATTACAAGACACACAGAGGCACTCAACAACCATTCTTGCCACATTCCATATGTGAATGGAATAGGCAGATACCCTAATAACTGCTACAATGGGAAGTAACCTTTGCCATACACTTCATGATGGTTTGCAGAGTATGGGTGTAGATGTAGAGGCTCTGGAAATAGAAACTGACGTGTCATCGTTGTTGCATGCTGAGGTCCCTCGTAGAAAGAGAACTTTGGCTGGTCACATGCTTCACTTTCCCACATTATAGTGAGTGACAAACCTGCTATGTTTTCCCTACTCCTACAATCTAGTACAGTTTTTGTGAACAAACAGGTAGTCCATGTTGTTGTTCATATGAACAACAAGCAATGAACTAAATTTACATCCGTACCAAGGGCTTCTATCTATGTATCAAGCATGAGAAAGCCTGTACAAGGCTAGGGGAGCATTTTCAGCAGTAAAAATACATCATAACATTATTGAAGCAAGGAATCTTTGAAAGTCAAAGCCCTATTGTGATGAAGCTACTCTGAGAATCAAATTATTTCATACAGAAATTTTAATTAGTTTTACTCTTACTGAGGTTCTTGAAAATAATAGTGGTGCTAAACATTACTTCCAGGTTTTGGAGTTTGGAGAGTTTTCTGTTTTGTAAATATAAGACACAAACACACCAGAGATACAAAGATTGTATTATGTACTGCAAGGGCTAAGTCATCAACATACATGAAGCTTCTGGAATTTGGAGTCAAACATTTGTCATTGGTACAGAGACAGAAAAATCTCCAGCTAAAGCTCTTCTTTGCAGTACATTTATTCTATGATATCTAACCACTTTGCCGTCCTTCTGTCCTCAGATGACAATGAAAAACTCACTGTTTGGATTAATAGCATTGGTAAGTTTAATGAGATGGAATGCCTTGATCAGTTTGCAAAACTTAGCATTAAATATCCGTCATGTACTACAATGAAAAGGAACGTTGCTCTCACAATATAGTGCAGACGCTGAATCAGAGATAGCCACAACAAAAGGACTGTCACAAAATTAGTTTTTGGACAACAAGGCCTTTGTCAAAAATAGACAACATGCGCACGCACACACACACACACACACACACACACACACACACACGCACACACACACACACACACGCGCGTAAATCACATAACTGCACACACGATTGCTATTTAAAAAACTGGGCATTCTTAATGCTATCAAGTAAGTACATCTACCAATCTTTCGTGCACATCACGGAAAACATTGCTAATTATTGCCCTATAGTCCTATACATAATCATGGAAGTTAGTTTGGACTTCCATTTACCAAGAAAGAAGAGTCAAAAAAACTCAAAACAACAATTTCTGTCTGGGAATAAAAATGTGTAATACGTTGCCGAAGGAAATGAAAGAGATTACTAAAATACATCTGTCAAAAAGACAGCTAAAACATTTTTATAAGTAATGCATACTACACAATTAAAGACTAATCATGGGACTCAAGAGTAACTTTTTGATAATCAATCTGGATAACTACAACACACTGTTGCATTTCAATAGCCTCAGCAACGACCCATACTAATGTTGGGCTGGTGCCTGCTTTTATCCGGCACGATCAGCCCCAGTTGAACCGCTCTGTCAGGAGGGTAAATATGGAGTTGGATCAGTTGCGCTGGCGGCCACTCTGTCAGACATTGGATTGGTTCCTGTCGAGGTTATTGATAGGGGGGATTTCACAAGGCATGGCCTACATCTCAACAGGAAAGGGAAGGGTAAACTGGCAGAGTTGTTAGTGAAATCCATAAGGGGGGACACTAGTACTCATGGATGTACCTCTTTTTTAGACTAATATCAGTGTCCAATGAGAAGTTCAGGCAGGCAGGTGCTAAAGAGGTCCAAAACTCACAAAATTCTCACAACAGGAAAGTAAATAATAATGTTACCATTTTTCACCAAAATATTCCGGGATTGAAGAATTAAGCAGATGAGCTCCTGGTTTGTTTAGATGACACTGAATCTGATAATGTAATAGATATACTATGCCTGTCTGAGCATCACATTATTTCTGATATGGAAAAGGTAAATGCCAGTAGTTATAAGCTACCTGTACATATGAGTAGAGAGAATAAGGGGGGAGGAGGAGTTGCCATATATGTCAAAAGTTATCACTGTATAGAAAGCTTAGATACAAAAAAGTTTTGTCTAGAGCAACATATAGAAGCATGTGCCTGTCAACTTAAACTGAAGGAGGGCTCTTTTATAATTGTAACAGTATATAGGTCCCCTTCAGGAAACTTTCATTTATTCCTGGAAAACTTGGATGCCTTGTTGTGCTATCTGTCAGATAAGGGAAAGCAAATTATTATTTGTGGGGACTACAATGTTGATTCACTGAAAGAGTGTAATAGGAAGAATGACCTGGAAGTCTTGCTCGGTTCTTTCAGTTTGACATCTGTCATTATTTTTCCTACTCGGGTAGTAAAGGACTGCAGCACATTGATAGATAACACTTTTATAGACAAAGACAGGTTTAAAAACATAAATTCTTGTCCTGTTGAGAATGGGCTTTCTGATCATGATGCTCAGCTAGTTACAGTATATGACATAGCTCCATTCAGTAACTCAAAACTACCCACCAAAGTTGTGCGTTCAATTAATGACTCAACAATTAGAAATTTCAGAGAAAATCTTCAGCAGTTAGACTGGGATGAGGTGTACAAGGAACCTGATGCTAATCTAATACATAACTTATTTCATGATACACTTGTAAGAGAATTTGAAAACTGTTTCCCCAAGAAGGTAGTTAAATCTAATTATAAGAAACCATGCAAAAAACCTTGGCTTACTAAAGGAATAAAAATATCTTGTAACCACAAAAGGGAACTGTATCTAACAACAAGAAAGAGTAATCACCCAGAAACAGCCAAATATTATAAAAACTACTGTGCTACATTAAGAAAGGTTATTAAAAAGCCCAGAAGCATGTGCATCATGTCTGAGATTAATACCTCTGATAACAAAATCAAAACAATTTGGAATATTATTACAAGGGAGACAGGACAACCAAGAGTACAGGATGACAGCATCACCATCAAAGCGAATGGAAACTTGATAAACACAAGCCGGAAATTGAAAACATTTTGAATAATCATTTTTTAAATGTTGTAGAGAAAATAGGATCTAAATGTTCATTAGAAGAAGCAAGGCAGTTAATGGAAGAGGCCTTACCCACACCATTTGATACAATTGAAATTCCACCCACCTCTCCTTCTGAAATTAGGAAGATAATAAACGCTCTCAAGAATAAAAGCTCACATGGAATTGATGGCATTTCCAGCAGGATAATAAAAGCTTGTTCCCAAGAAATAAGTGGGATTCTTAGCCACATATGTAATAGCTCTCTGAAGCAGGGTATTTTCCCAGACAGACTGAAGTATGCCATTGTTAAACCACTGCATAAAAAAGAGGATACATCTGATGTCAACAACTACCGACCAATCTCTCTTCTGACTGCCTTATCCAAAATTCTTGAAAAAGTAATGTATTGTAGAGTAGTTTCACACCTTTGTAAAAATAAAGTTTTAATAAAATGTCAGTTTGGTTTCCAGAAGGGTTTTTCAACAGAAAATGCTATATATACTTTCACTAATGAAATATTAAATGCTCTGAGTAACCGGAAGTCACCCGTTGGGATGTTTGTGATCTATCAAAGGCTTTTGATTGTATAAATCATGGAATACTTCTAGATAAGCTCAAGTACTGTGGTGTGAATGGGACAGTGCTCAAATGGTTTAAATCATACCTAACTGGAAGAGTGCAGAAAGTTGGAATAAACAGTTCACATAATATGCAAAGAACCGGTGATTTCTCAAACTGGGGAACAATCAAGAATCGGGTGCCGCACGGTTCGGTCTTGGGTCCTATGCTGTTCTTAATATATATTAATGACATGCCATTCTATATTCACGAAGATGTAAAGCTGGTACCTTTTGCTCATGATACAAATATAGCTATCACACCCAAAAGACAAGAATTAACTGGTGAAATTGTAAACAATGTTTTTCAGAAAATCATTAAATGGTTCTCTGCAAATGGGTTCTCATTAAACTTTGACAAAACACAGTATATACAGTTCCACACAGTAAATGGAATGACACCATTAATAAATATAGACTTCGATCAGAAATCGGTAGCTAAGGTAGAATATTCCAAATTTCTAGGTGTATGCATTGATGAGAGGTTGGACTGGAAAAAACACACTGAGGATCTGCTGAAACGTTTGAGTTCAGCTACTTATGCTATTAGGGTCATTGCAAATTTTGGCGATATACATCTGCGTAAATTAGCTTACCACGCCTATTTCCATTCTCTGCTTTCGTATGGCATCATATTCTGGACTAACTCATCATTGAGTAAAAGAGTGTTCATTGCACAAAAGCGTGTAATCAGAATAATTGCTGGAGCTCACCCATATATATATATATATATATATATATATATATATATATATATATATATATATATTTTCAATGATGAGTTAGTCCAGAATATGATGCCATACGAAAGCAGAGAATGGAAATAGGCGTGGTAAGCTAATTTACGCAGATGTATATCGCCAAAATTTGCAATGACCCTAATAGCATAAGTAGCTGAACTCAAACGTTTCAGCAGATCCTCAGTGTGTTTTTTCCAGTCCAACCTCTCATCAATGCATACACCTAGAAATTTGGAATATTCTACCTTAGCTACCGATTTCTGATCGAAGTCTATATTTATTAATGGTGTCATTCCATTTACTGTGTGGAACTGTATATACTGTGTTTTGTCAAAGTTTAATGAGAACCCATTTGCAGAGAACCATTTAATGATTTTCTGAAAAACATTGTTTACAATTTCACCAGTTAATTCTTGTCTTTTGGGTGTGATAGCTATATCTGTATCATGAGCAAAAGGTACCAGCTTTACATCTTCGTGAATATAGAATGGCATGTCATTAATATATATTAAGAACAGCATAGGACCCAAGACCGAACCATGCGGCACCCGATTCTTGATTGTTCCCCAGTTTGAGAAATCACCGGTTCTTTGCATATTATGTGAACTGTTTATTCCAACTTTCTGCACTCTTCCAGTTAGGTATGATTTAAACCATTTGAGCACTGTCCCATTCACACCACAGTACTTGAGCTTATCTAGAAGTATTCCATGATTTATACAATCAAAAGCCTTTGATAGATCACAAATATCCCAACGGGTGACTTCCGGTTACTCAGAGCATTTAATATTTCATTGGTGAAAGTATATATAGCATTTTCTGTTGAAAAACCCTTCTGGAAACCAAACTGACATTTTATTAAAACCTTATTTTTACAAAGGTGTGAAACTACTCTACAATACATTACTTTTTCAAGAATTTTGGATAAGGCAGTCTGATATATATATATATATATATATATACAGATGATGTGACTTACCGAACGAAAGTGCTGGCATGTCGTTTTTCTGATGAGGCAACAGTTCGTTGCGAAAGCTTGAATTTTGTGTGTATGTTTGTGTTTGTTTGTGTGTCTATTGACCTGCCGGCACTTTTGTTCGGTAAGTCACATCATCTGTGTTTTTAGATATATTTTTCCCACGTGGAATGTTTCCGGAAACATTCCACGTGGAAAAAATATATCTAAAAACACAGATGATGTGACTTACCGAACAAAAGTGCCGGCAGGTCAATAGACACACAAACAAACACAAACATACACACAAAATTCAAGCTTTCGCAACAAACTGTTGCCTCATCAGGAAAGAGGGAAGGAGAGGGAAAGCCGAAAGGATGTAGGTTTTAAGGGAGAGGGTAAGGAGTCATTCCAATCCCAGGAGCGGAAAGACTTACCTTAGGGGGAAAAAAGGACAGGTATACACTCGCACACACACACATGTATCCATCCGCACATACACAGACTGTCCAATGCACCCTCCCACCACCACCTACTCCAGTCCTGTAACCCAGAGGATGTACACGATCAAAGGCAGAGTCACGTGTGAAAGCACCCACGTGATTTACCAGCTGATCTGCCTACACTGTGAAGCTTTCTATGTGGGAATGACCAGCAACAAACTGTCCATTGGTAATGAGGATCACCCTGTGGCTAAACATGCCTTGGTGCACGGCCAGCACATCTTGGCACAGTGTTACACCGTCCAGGTGATCTGGATACTTCCCACTAACACCAACCTGTCAGAACTCTGGAGATGGGAACTTGCCCTTCAGTATATCCTCTCTTCTCGTTATCCGCCAGGCCTCAACCTCCGCTAATTTCAAGTTGCCGTCGCTCATACCTCACCTGTCTTTCAACAACATCTTTGCCTTTTTACTTCCACCTCGACTGACATCTCTGCCCAAACTCTTTGCCTTTACAAATGTCTGCTTGTGTCTGTGTATGTGCGGATGGATATGTGTGTGTGTGTGTGTGTGTGTGTGTGTGTGTGTGTGTGTGTGCGCGCGTGCGAGTGTATACCTGTCCTTTTTTCCCCCTAAGGTAAGTCTTTCCACTCCCAGGATTGGAATGACTCCTTACCCTCTCCCTTAAAACCCACGTCCTTTCGTCTTTCCTTCTCCTTCCCTCTTTCCTGACGAAGCAACCATCGGTTGCGAAAGCTAGAATTTTGTGTGTATGTATGTGTCTGTTTGTGTTTCTATCAACCCGCCAGCGCTTTCGTATGGTAAGTCACATCATCTTTGTTTTTAAATATACTTAAATATGTTACCTAGACAAACGTATTTCCAAAATTTCATAACTGTACGTTAATTTTTTTTGGTATTGTGATTTTTTCCCATCAGTGTATTATGTAGCATCTCCCAGTCATCTAGAAAGCTAGAAAAACACTTGTGTTACCATAGATTTATTCTTTGGTTGAAGAATGGATACATCCCTGAAATTAGAAAATTCCAAATTGAAAAGTTAAAATTGAAACCTGAAGATGTGAATGTGCTATTGGTTTTAGACTATGCTCTTGCTCATCCCTTTGATCTGTCATATGATGATGGATTAGTTAAGTATATATTTCTACCTCCAAACACTTCTTCGCTGATCCAGCCTTTGGATCAGGAACTGACCCTTATCTGTAATGCCTTTATCGACAAGGACAATTTAATGATTGTAAGCTGTTCTTCAGTGCTGTAGACCAGGGCTTCACAACATACGTGCTCGCGGAGCAAGCTGTGAGCAGCAAGGCGCGAGCACAGAGCAGCGCGAGCACGCTAACCCCACTACCGGACTAGAGCGGAGAGTGGGGAGAGTCACGTGGGGCACACAACGGCTGCCGCCAGTCAATGTAAATCCGCGGCCACCCGCAGGGATATCACTCACGAATTATTACTGCGACAAATGAAACAAATAAAGGAGAATGTACACGTGCCACATAATTTTATTAGCTTAGTGTATGCATCTGCATTCGTATTAATTTGTGAACTGTTACACAATAAAAGGTGTCACTGAAGTGTGGGATTCTCGGTTATCTTGTATTTTTTGCCCTTTAAAATTGCGTCTATGTTCGAAGTAATGTTCTTGCGCATTGTAGGCGCAGCGTGCACTTTAAATTTCGATCAGACAATGCGTTTCTCAGGCACGTCTTGTTACATTTCATTGCAGAGAACAGTTGTTCACAAACATACGTGGAACCAAACATTGATATTATTGTAGCCGCCAGTTTGTGCAAACGAGGAAATCTATCCTGAGGGAAGCGTCTGTAGAATTCCAAAATGTTTTTCTTGTTCTGAAATTTGTCTCTGTATTCTCTGTTACACTGCAGGTCAATAATTTCTAGTTGCAGCTCAGGACGAATCTCTTCAATATTCGCTGAATATGGAGAGGAGAACAGATCAAAATCACTGTCTAGTGCTGTCAGATCTTGAAAGCGTTGATCAAATTCTTCCTTATAGGCAACTAAACTATGTGAATAACGTTCACAATTTTTGTGAACATCTTGCATGGATGATAATTTAGGAAAATGAGCTAGATTTCCTGTTTCCAGCTGACTCACCCAAAATGTTAATTTCATTTTAAAAGCTCGTATTTGATCTATGAAATGAGTAATTAGCAGATCTTTACCTTGTAGTGAAATGTTCAAAGCATTCATATGGCTAGTTAAATCTGCTAAGGACGCGAGATCACAGTTCCATGAAGGCTCTTTCAATTCAGGAACACACATGTTATTTATTTCCATGAACATATTTATCTCATCTATTAGGGAAAAAAATCGATTTAATAACTCGCCACGACTAACTCAGCGGACCTCGCTGTAATAAGGCAGGCTACCATACTGGCTTTCTACATCCTCAAGAAAGCTTTTAAATTGCCTGTGTTGTAGCCCATGCTTCTTTATATAATTGGTTGTACGAACAACACTCATCACAATTTTTAGAGTGATTCTCTTTGCACATAAGTTTTCCTGGTGGATCACACACTGAACGCCCCTTATTTTATTCGGCACGGTCAGTTTTTGCATTTTCTCCTTCAACAGCGCAACGAAACCTGATTTGTTCCCTGTCATCGCTGGTGCACCGTCTGTAGACACTGAAACTAAAGAGTTCCACGACAATCCTATATTTTCAACACTTTCTTCAACACTACTTAAAGTATCACCTTCGGTTGTAGTGTTCTTCATGGCTACTACATCGAGAAGCTCCTCCCTCACCTGAAGATCTCTGTTAACACCTCTAATAAATATGGCAAGCTGCGCTGTTCCAGTGATATCAACACTTTCATCCAGAGCTAGAGAATACGCCATAAAATCTTTACAGATATTTGCAAGCTGGCTCTGGATGTTGTCTGCCATGTCTTGTATGCGACGCATAATGGTCATGTTAAATAATGGCACAATCCGAAACTGTTCAACTAGAGATGGACACAAATGTTCCGCTGAAACTACCAAACATTCTTTTATTAAATTGCCATCAGTGAAGGGGCGTAGGGATTTTGCTAAAAGCAAAGTAATTTTGTAGCTCACTCTGAGAGCTGCCTCAGTTGATTTTTCTTCGTCGTCCAGATCTTCTTCGGATATCTTCCTTTTAAGTTTAATAACTTCCTGTGCATGATCTGGTCCATCAAATTTTCCTCTTACGTAGTCTTTCGCGTGGTACGACATATAATGTCGCTGCAAATTAAATTTCCTAAAATAATTCAGCGTTATGTGACATACTAAACATTTTGCAACACCATCTTTTTCTGCAAACAGATACAATTCCTCCCAGTGGGGATTCAACGGCGAAAGCATGGTTGGGGTTACACAACGGCGACTTGACATGATTCTTAACCAGCGAAGTGACTATTAGAGCTGATCGTAGTACTTTAAACATTATAGTCGGTGCGAATTCAATAGGCATGCTGCGGCCCTATTCAAACGTGCGCGCGCGTTTCCCCTCCCTACTCCACGACCTTGCACCTGCTCGCGAGCACGGGCCTGAGCAGACGCGAGTACTCGCGCTCAAAACCGGCCAGTTGTTAAGCCCTGCTGTAGACAATGATGATGCAATATAAGTGACTCAAATGAAAGTGAAAGCTTATAATATGAAGAGTGCAATTTCAACTGGGTCAGCAGCTGGAGTGAAGTTAGAACTACAGATCTTGAAACCCCGTGGAATAATCTTTTGGGCAACAAAGAAAGTGAGTCTAGTCTTGAAGGAATAGAAGATCCAGATATCCAGAGTTCATTTGGGGCTACAATCATGGAGGATGTTCATGACGGGCTGGATAAATATGACAATTTTGGCAACCAAACCCTGACAGAGGATGAGATAATGGATCATACACAAGGAGTTTCCAACAAAGAAAAGGAAGTTGACATAAGTGAATGTACAGGTACTATATCAACACAGACTGTCTAATACAAGGGAAAATGTAGAGGCAAGTATGAATTTTATTGACATTAATCAATATTATCGAAAGTATTACTTTGCACTAAAAGATATGCAACAATAAGCTATAAAAGAACAATGCATGAAAGAGTCTTAGTCAAAAATAAGTTCCCTCTTTAAGCTATTATCAACACATACTGGAGATGGAAATATTACTATGACAACAACATCGGGTAGTAGTAACTATTTGGTTGCTGTGGGTCTTATCATTGTAAATCCAGATAAAAGCAGAAAATTACTGGTAAAGTATATACTTTTCTGCAGTAAATGTAGCATATATGTAAATTTCAATTACAGTGCAAACTTTTATTTTTTAATATATACAGTAATTTTTATGTGCAGCAATTTATACAGGGCATCTCAAAAGGATTTTTGCAACTCTGAGAATGCATACAAATTTATCCTTACAACTTACAAGACTTCGTCTTGGTGTCATCTTACATTAAGTTTTCACTCACATGCTAAACTAGTACAGAATCGCATGACCGCAAATGCTAGCAGCAGTTGCAGCAAAGATAGCTGAGTTTACCCAATGGAATTTTCGTACAGAGTATGGTAAAGATCATCCCAGTAGGCCTGCTATTTATGTGTTGTATAAGTGTTTTACTGAAACAATGTCCAGTGAGACATAACAAATCCTCAGATCGCCCCGTGCAACTGATGACGTTGTAGAGCAAGTGAGACAAAGCTTTGCGAACATTCCTACAAAACTGAGCCAGTGTCTTTCTTAAGAGCTTGGCATCCTGTGTACGACTGTTTGGTAGGTATTAAGGATTTCCTAAATTTCCACTTCCCAGGTAAGCAGATGGGCTGAAATGCACCGTTTGCACGACCCCCACAGTCACTGAACTTGACACCTCTCGATTTCTTTTTTCTTTTGGGGGTTCATAAAGGATACCACATTTGTTACAATCTTACTGGCTTCTCCACCAGCACACAAACCTTGAATCTACATCACAATCAAACACAACATGCCCAACATGCTGCAGGAAGTGTGGCAAGAAATCGACTTCAGATGGAATGTGTTCTCCATAACAAATGGAAGTCACACTGAACCTGTTTAGATAAAACGTAAGAAACTTGATGTATTTATATATGAAGCAACACCAGAACCAGGTCTCTAAGTTCAACAAACCAATCATTATGGGTTTCCAAATCTGTAAAGTTCTTTTTGATACACCCATTATATACAGCTTGTACAATATAACCTTTGAATACATACTAATACTTCAATTTGTATAATTATATTGTTCATCACTCTGATATCGTACACTAGTTGCCTTTAAACTGTATATATTGTACAGTATTTCACATAATATCAGAGTTTATTTAATCACTACATATTCTGTATTCCATATTCCTAATTACAGTTTCAAATAACTATTTTATAAAACATGTATAATACAAATTGCTCCATTCTATTCTGGCCTGGTGCAATAACAGGGATTCCATATTCCTAATAAAAGACAAATCCCTGTTGGAATATCTATCAATAAATAACATGTTTCACACTCTTAGCGCATTATCAGATTAATTGCAATCCATGATTAAGTAATTATTATAGGAAAGTTTTGATTTGCTAACCTATCCAAATCATTAAGTAGCAGAATAAACCAATGGTGCAAGAATGCAAACATACCTTAAAAGGGCAGTGGATGCCACCTATAGTCAGAATTAAAAGTCATAGCAGCTATCACCTTAGTCAACAGTAAAACCAAAGAAAAGTTGGCTGAACTGAAAAATGCAATCGTCAAATGGAAGATAAAAATAGCCAAGTATTCAGAATAAAGGAAGAAATGGACTCACCAATCAGCATAGGCTGGCATTCTCTGGCATGTGTCTCACTACTAAACAAATACTGTCGCGAATGAAATGTGTGCCGAGGTATGGAGGATGCGGAGTCGAGTTCAGTAAAAGCAGAAGTAGATAGGAAGTGTTGAGTTGTGCTGCTAGCAGTGAGGGTAAGATGAATTAAACAATTTATGTAAGCCGATAAAATTCAAATAATGAAATACCCAACAGGAAATGATAATATCGAGAAGATAAGCAGAGAGCTGCAAAAACTGTTCCCATTACGTAAGTAAGAAATTGAGAGTAATATGAGGGATAAATGTGAATAACAGTGAGAACAATGATAGGGAATTTATGAATAACAATAAAATAACAATTAGGAAAATGTTAATAAAAAGTGCAAACAAAGGAATAGAAAGGAGTGGAAAAAACGAAAGGAAACGAAAATTGTAAAATATGGATGGAGAAGGGTAAAAGTTGGGGAGATGATCAAGGGAGAGGGAACGGAAAATAAGAGGAGGAGGAAGGAAAAGGGGGGGGGGGGAGGGGGAAGGCAGGTATGTGATATACATGGGGGGAGAAGGGTGGGAGGGAAACAATAGGAAACAACTTTGATTTAAAAAAAACACAGTTTAAGGACCAAACAGGGTGGTGGTGGGCCAAGTGTGAGAGAGGCATAAAAAATGGCAATACTATGAAAATCTTAAACATGGCTGCAAATCAGCAACTGTATGAATCTGGAGGGGGAGGGGGAGAAAAAAAAAGCCAACCAGTTGCAACCACAGGTTTTTTTACCCTTGATCTAGGTTTTGATATTTCTAACAATATCCTCTGTTGGTTTTGTTTTGTTTTGTTTTAGGACGCAAAAACAACTAGGTTCATACACACCCATGTCAGAACTGTAGAAGACAAAGAGAGGCATTGAAAATGACTACATGTTAATCCCAGTTGACAGAAGAGAAGACAGCTGCAAACAGCAATGTGGAGACAGATCTATAAAATATGCCATAGCTGAACAGAGGTTCTAAACTAAAAGTTAAATGTCCTTTGCCATATTGCTACAACAGATAAAAAGTAAAACGCAGTTGACATCCCGCATGTCATTCACAAAAACGGCCGACAACTCAGATAGCAAACACACACGAGAATGTAAGCAGTTAAAAAACGGGCATTCCATCAGGAAATGGGGGACTGTCATTTGTTGGGTGCAATGTGCACAACGTGATGGGAACCACCACTTAACAAATGATGATGGCTAAAACAACAGTGCCTGGTACGCAACATAGCTAACATGATCTCAGGGCAAGAGGGCCGAGAGAAGGTCATCCAAGCTGCTGGAAGAGGCTTAATAACCCGGAGCTTGTTCCCATGAAGCAAGGACCAGTGGTGATGCCCAAGTGACACCACCTGCTGACAGATGGCAACACAGACATCATCGGGGAGAATGCAAGAACTAGTGGGCTGAGGAAGAAGAACTGCAGCTTTGGCAGCAGCATAAGCAGCCTCGTTTCCTGTCAGGCCGATGTGACCAGGAACCCACATAACCATTACAGTGGCTCTATCAATATTGAGCAAGTGACAGCTTTTGTGGACACATTGCACTAAGTGATGGACAGTGTACAGCACACAGCGGCTTTGCAGGGCACTGAGAGAGTAAGGAAAGATGACTCAATTGAAGAATCTGTGTTGCCGGATATACTGTGCGGGCTGGTACAGGGTGAAGAGCTCTGCTGTATACAGAGCAGTGTTCCCGAAGCTGATACCAAAAAATGTTGGTGCCGATGCCCACCACCACGGTCAGTTTGAGAGCCATCAGTGTACACAAAGGCACAGTTATGAAGTTCCATGTGAAGTTTGTGAAACTGAATGCGATAGAGTGAGGCTGGAGTAGTGTCCTTATGAAGAGAATGAAGGCCGAGATGAACACAGACTAGCACACGAAGCCAAGGTGGTAAAGGGTTCACATCCACTGGGAAAGTTGCAGGTAGCGTGAAGTTAAGCTGCTGGAGCAAGAGCCAAAAGCAAACTACAGGAAGTAACAGAGAAGAGGGACACACCCCAACTGGTGATTAAAGGATCCATTGAAGAAGGAGGCATTGGATGTGTGACCATTGTAAGGGGTCCGCAGGCCCTTACTACTAGGTTTGCACTCACACAGGTCGACAGGGCAACTATCGATTAGTGTGTCGGGTCGCAAGAGCGAGAGTTGAGTCAAGTCAGTGCGTGTTGTAGGTTCCCGCGAGGCGGGCAGAGCTGAGCAGAAGCCAGCAATTGATAGAAATTACCGACAAAGGGAGTGGCCATCGCCGCGGTTCAACCCCTTTTTGTTAGTATTATACGGGAAAGTGAGAAAGTATAATTAACAGAGTGATTCAGTGATATTTATGTGCCGTTATTGAGATTCCGCGTCTACCGCGCCGGCATTATTTGGATTACAGTGATTGTATGTTGCGTGTGACGATTAATAAATAACGAGGAAGCCTGTGCTGAGATTAGCCGTTATTAACAGTGTATTGACGAAGGCAGTGGCTGTCTCCTTATCTTTGTGGTTTTTGATAAGAATATAGGTTTTGTTTAGTGAAGCTGTGTTTGTTGTTCTTCTTGCCACCAAACAGTACATTATTACAGCATTTGAGAAGGACAAAATGGAATGTAACAACTCCGTAGCAGTCCAATCCGATTGCCAGCCCCATTAGGCACACGGTCACATTAATTAATATCTATCTGGGCTGCTATCAGATCCCGATCGACCGGGATAAGTCAGTAAGATCAAACCGGAGTGTTACACCATGCATTGAAGACAAACGGCAACATATCTGCAAAGGAGAAAGTCTCGGGTGTAGGACAGCGGTAGTACAGCAGCTTCTACATGTAGACTCTAAACTGAGCTATTGTAAAAGGCACCAGTGGCCAAACAGATGACACAATGGTGGATAGTATTGAGACGGCGTAAGAGGGATGGACATGCAGATGCATAAACGAAACACCCATAGTCTAGTTTCAAACAGACAAGGGACTGGTACAAAGGGAGGAGGGTGACTCGATTTGCTCCCTGGAAGTACCACTGAGGACATGTAGGACAGTGAGGGACCACACACAGTGGGCTGCCAGGTAAGACATGTGGGAGGACCAAGAAAGTTTCCTATCAAGCATGAGCCTCAGGAAATTTTGTAGTTTCAATGAATGGAAGAGCAACAGGATCAAGATGTAAAGATGGTGGAAGAAACCAATTGTGCCAATAGAAATTCATACAAACAGTTTTGTCAATGGAAAAACGAAAGCTATTGTCAATGCTCCATGAGTAAAAATGATCAAGACATCGCTGAAGATGCTGCTTGATGAGGTAAGTCGTGGAGAACTACAATAGACAGCGAAATCATCAACGAAAAGGGAGCCGGAGATACCCAGTGGGAGACAGGCCACTATAGGGTTAATGGCAATATCAAAGAGGACAACGGTGAGGACGGGACCCTAAAGCACACTGTTTTCCTGCATAAAGGTGCCCAACAAGGCAGAACCCACACCTACCTTGAATACTTGGTCTTTTAAAAATTCCTGAAGGAAATGGGGCATGCAACCATGGAAGCCCCACAGAGAGTACGGAGGATACCAGTCCAACACCAGATTTCTTAGGCTTTCTCCAAATCGAAAAACATGGCCAGTCTGGGATTTCCACAGAAAACCATTCATGACTTGGGTGGACAAAGTGACGAGATGGTCAATCGCAGAAGAGCGCACTCTAAATCCACACTGTGCAGTGGTTAGTAAATTGCGAGATGCGAGCCACCATACCAGCCATGCATAAATCATATGCTCCATCACCATGCAAACACAGCTGGTGAGAAAAATGGGGCAGTAGCTAGAAGGAAGGTGTTTTTCCTTACCAGGCTTAAGGATGGGTATGACAGTGGCTTCACGCCAGCATCTGGGAAACATACCCTCTCCCCAGACGCAGTTGTATGTATGAAGGAGAGTGTGCTTGCTGCAACATCTGAATGTGAACATCATCTGGCCATGAGGCGGAGGATCAGGATGAAGCAAGAGCATGATTTAGCTGTCTCATGGTAAAGGCGGCATTGTAGCACTCACTTTTCTGAGAAGTAAAAGGTATCCGATGGAGGAAGGGACGCCAATAGTGGAAGGAGCTCAAAATCTCCGCAAAATGGGGGTCCAAGGTGTTGGAGATAGCAATAGGGTCCACTAAGACACATCTGCTACTGTCAGGCCGGAAATTGGGGAATGGACCTCGGTCCCAAGAGCTGTCGGTGGTTGGTCCACACAACAGAAGAGGGAGTGGAAATGTTAAAAGAACTAGTAAATGAAATCCAGCTAGCTTTTTAGCTATCCCAAAGAAAGTGACTGTGCACACAACTGTCGATAATGAATGCAGTTTGCAATTGTAGGATGATGGTTGAAACATGGAGAACATGTCTCCACACACAAATTGCGTCGCGGCATGCCTCAGTCCACCAGGGGACCAGGACACAGCATGCTACAGAGGAAGTGCTAGGAATGGAATGTTCTGCAGAGGTAAGGATAATGTTTGTAAGATATTCTACCTGTTCATCACAACTGGGGAGATGTTGTTCAGCGAAGGTCACCAGAGAGAAGTAAAGCCTCCAGTCAGCCTTCGAAAGCTGCCATTTGTGTGTGCACGGAGATAGGGTAAGAGTCAGAAAACGGATAGCACATGGGAAATGGTCACTCGAGTATGTGTCAGAGAGAATCCATCACTCAAGACGATGGGCAAGCTAGGCAGTGCAGCAGGATAGTTCAAATGGGAACAGGTGTGCATGGAGTCTGAAAGGAATGTGGGTGCTCCAGTGTTAAGGCGGATGAAATTAACTTGATTGAGGTCAGTCTAGATGGCACTCTCTGACAAGTTCTGAGAGAACCCCAAAAGGAACGGTGCGCATTAAAGCCACCGAGCAGCAGAAAGGGGTAAGGCAACTGCCCAATAAGCTGGAGGAAGTCTGCCCTGGTGACATCAAATGAGAGAGGGATGTAAATGGTACAAAGGGAAAAGGTCACGTGAGGAAGGAAAAGGCGAACTGCAACAGCTTGAAGACAGGTAGTCAGGGAGATGCGTTGACTATGAACATAATCTCAGATGAGCAGCATGACTCCCCCATGACTTGGAACGCTGTCATCAGGCAAAGGTCAATGCAGACCGGGAAGAAACGAAAGAGCTCATAGCAATCGTGAGAACGAAATTTTGTTTCCAGGAGGCAGAGAACAAGGGGATGCTGTGATTCTAAGAGCAACCATAAATCCTCTTTATTGGATCGAAGGCCGCTAACATTCTATTGGAGGAGAGTCATGAGGAGGGAAAAAAATGAAGGAGTGTTGCGTCGGCGGCTGCCTAGTGCCAGCCTTCGAAGGCTCACTGCTACAGGGTAAAGAGATTGGAGGTCTACAGAGGCATCGGCATTCACCTTCTGTCAGTCTGCAGAATCCAGGGCAGAAAAGTGGTTGGTGGTGCGCACCGGCGACATGAAGGTTGGCTGGTCAAGGGTATCATGTGGCAACACTGTTGAAGAGGATCTCTGAGATGGCAAAGGAGAAGACCGTTTCCCTTTGTTTGATTTCTTGGAGCCATTCTGATTGGCAGAGGAAGACTCAGATGTTTGCTGCCTGGAGAGACATAGGAAGTTTTCGGGGGAGTATTCCTTCTGTTCCTTCCAGCATGCTGGTTGCGTAGCAGGTGACTTTGCCTCGTGAGGCGGAAGTTTGGTGACTTGTTACACAGCTGAAGGAGGAGATGTGGACACTACCATGATACTAGGTGGTTTTACAACCGTGGTGCAAAATTTGAGGTCACATGTCTACGTGGCCATGTCCTTCGTGGAGCGAGATGTAGCAAGAACAGTACTGTATGTTCCAGATGGTAGAACGCTGGGTTTCCAACTAGCCAATACTTGTGAGTCAGGATAAGGCACTTTTTCCTTCACTTGGATCTTCTGGACAGCCCACTCATTGAGATACATGGGACAGTCTTGAGAGGAGGCAGAATGGTCCCTATTGCAGTTGATACAGTGGGGAGAAGGAGGCAGACAATTGCCTTCATAAGCATCCCTACCATAGAATACACATTTGGCCGTGTGTCAAAAGGACCCCGGAGTGTGGTAGCAGCGCATCAGGTTTGGAGCATATGGTCGTACTGTGATAACTTCATAGCCTGCTTTGATCTTTGATGGAAGTAGCATTCTATCATAAGTGAGAAAAAGAGTGTATATAGGCACTAAGGAAGCACCTACTTTTTTTCATCACCCAGGAACTGCAATTACACCCTGATCAGAGAGGTACATTTGGATTTCAGCCTCCAGCAGAACATCACGCAGCCTAGTGTAGATTATACCATGGGAAGAATTCGGCATTCAATGGGCCACGACACGAACAGGATAGCCATGGGGGAGCGAAGATGCAAGCAGTTGTTGTGTTTGAGAGTCAGAAGTAGTCTCCAAAAGCAAAGTGCCATTGTGTAAAAACAGCAGAATTTCACAGGGCCAGCAATAGCATTAACATCTTTCTGAATAATAAATGGATTGACAGTAGGGAAGGACTGATTGTCTTCAGTATGTGAAACCACAAGGAACCGTGGTGCAGCTGGGAGAGTCTTCGAATCATTAGCCTCATTCCATTTACGTTTGGTAGACATTGACAGTGAAAAAGATGATTGGCTCATTGCGAGAAAATCCCTCCATGATTGCCAGCATCTCCAGTAGTGCGCTTCTTCCAACTGGGGGTGCACCTTACGTGATTGTTCACACCTCAGGTCACATCTCCCAAACATGTGACAGAGGGGCCAATTGGCAATTTAGGAAGGTAGCAGCTCAGGCAATCATCTCTCCCTGGTCCTGGCCTTTACCAGGGGGTGCATGTGAACCCTACTTGTCAACCCGGTGCTGGGAATTACGCATTATACAGTCACCTTTTATATGTCAGATGCATGGGCTGACCTTCAGGAGCACACCGGGAGGAAGAGGAAGAGGAAGAAGAACCTCAAACACCAAAGTGAAGGCAGAATAGGAGCGGAAAAAAAGACAGTGGAGAAACTGTTCTGAAATTGGCAACATGTCATATTTTGCAGTTATCTGATGACCTGAACTCTACACAATTAGTCTGCAATGGTAAGGTTCCACTGCATTAGTTCCACAAGTTAAGATAGTGTGTCACTTCTGTGTGTTTATCGTGATACTATACATTTCATCTTCAGAAAGTAAGTAATGGCCAGCAACTCAGCCTCAATTTATTAGTATTCCCAACCGAATTTCTCTTTGAGAGACTCTACCATTTTTATTATTTGAAGTCTGCTGCTTGATTCTCTCCAATGACATGTCTGTTCCATCACATTTGCTTTGGCACACTGGATACTGCATAAACTGACATAAAATAAGGCAATACAGCAATAAAGTTCAAAAAAATTTTTATTTTACACACTGAATACACTGACATCTGGTTTTTCACACTGGAATACATGGTCTGAACTGATGATATATGCAACAGTTTCTATATTTTACAGAAATCACACGAAGTACATTATCATCTACTTAATTTAATACCATATAATTTTTCAGCTACATGCATCTGTGCATCAGTTAACAGTTTTAATAATTTACTTTGTTGAAACCCTTGTCCGCTTGTTCCATGAGAAATTGAAACCATAATTTTTGACCTTCGCTTGTTTTGGCTTTGGTTCCTCAACAAACCAACGCCAACCATTCTTTTCACAAAAACTTATTGCATCATCTTTGGTTTGGAAGTCAATCTTCATGTTTGATAATGGGTCACCACTAGAGATGAAAAAAAATCTATTAATAGAGCATCTGAGAAAATACAGAATGAAATCTAAATTAGTTACCATCCATGAGCAAAACAATACATGTATATAGTCTCCATCAATGATGATGTCATTAGAGACAGGACACAAGTTCGGATTTGAAAGGAATAGGAAGAGGCCTTGTCCTCTGAAAAAATAATCATTAACTTAATTTAGGGACAGCATCAATCAAAAACTGGTAGGCTGGACAAGGAATTGAGTCCCATTAGCATGAGAAAGTATTAAGATTTAACTTCCTGTTGATGATGCCACCATAAGAAACAGAGCAAAAACTTGGGATAGAGAAGGAAAATTAACTGTGCCCTTTAAAACAGAACCATCCCAACATTTATATTAATTTGTATAGGGAAACCACAGACATCCTAAATCTACCTGGTCTGACAGAGATTCCAACCTCATTCTTCCCAAATGTGAGCCTAGTGTCTGAACCATCGCATCACCTCACTCTCTTTGTCGCGAAATGCCTAACAGTTAATGCTATCTATAACTCAGAAAAATATCCCAATAAACTATATTATGTGAAATGACAACTGGGATGAATATTTATGATAACTAAAATGGTTATGATTTATGACTTCTTCTTTGGGCACAGTTCACTGCGGACATTACTGATACTGGATAGCCCACAAAAAACTTCAGTGTGGATACTATATGCACAACAGGAAAAAAAAATGCCCTCCAATGTAAAAGGTGTCCCAAGAACGTGGTGAAGATTCAGGGATATGACAGGAATGATCATTTGAAGCAAAAAAGTCTTGTAAACAAGGGCTCTCAACTGCATTCCTTTAAGATCTATGAGCACCACATCTTCAATACAGCAAAAAACAATCTCTTCTACTGCGAGCTCTTTGCTTTTCATATACTGGGAGGAGGTAGTGCTGTGTCATCCAAACAAGACACAGCCAGGGCAAAAGCACCAAAGGCACAAAGATGTGAGCTGGTGCCGGTCCCACAAAGACTCGCCACTTGTGCAAATTCCACCAGCACCATGAGCAGCACTGAGAATGAAGATATCAACTTCACCTCGGCCAATTGCCAGCAAAATACAATCTGCCAATGACCTGACGACAACAGACAGAAACCTACTTGGAAGATAGAAGAGCAACAATCATTGTTCACAGTTGACTTAGACAGGGAACACTACTGAAACAAGGGTTTACAAAACTGGCAACAAGGGTTTACAAAACTGGCAACAAGGATTTACAAAAAGCAGTATGGGCCAAAACAAGAAAAAAGTCTAGTTAAGCATGGGCTCTGAAATGCTAACCTTACAAGCTACGAGCACTTGTTCAATAGAAGAAATGTCTTTCTCACTTTCACAGTAGTGAAGATGAAGTGCTCACAGCTCTTAAGGTATGCATTTTAGGGCCCATGTTTACTAGACATCTCTGCTTTGAATGACCATTCCTGTCCTATACCTGAAGATTGACCATTCTTCCTGCGTCACCCTGTATATGATTAACACACTATCGTGTAAGCAAGAGCTGAACAGACGGTTGCACCTCATTTCGGTCTGAAAGGAACTGCACGTGGAAAAATGCAATGTTGTCATCTTTGAGAGGGGGGAGGGAGGGAGGGGACACTCGGTGTATTGTGTTAGTGAAGGAGGTTGCCATTACTAACAAATATTTAAATATTTTGTTTGAGGAAATGAAGGAGTAATTATGCATGGACAATTGTACATATGGGTACTTTTTTCTTGGCTTCTATGACCTCTAGTTCTGAATATAGAAATGCCTGAAGACTCTGGACCACCCGTATTACATGTTCAATAAATATCAGGCAGACAAATCAAATATCACTATGTACAGGAACACTGTTGATGCCTTTGTTGGACTTCTTGCATCATTTCACTGTGTTCATTTCTTTACGGTAAAACTGGAGATGAAACTGTTAAATTTACATCCTCAGCGATTTTTATTTTATGGGCATTAGGCCATGCTCCAATACCCAAAAAACAAAAATTGCCAATGATGTGAGTGGTAGCCATGAGAGCCTACATTATATGAATAAAGCCCTTAATCATCGTTTATTTCCAAATAACAATTGTGGTTTTGTTGATGCTCAGCAGAAAAAGGAGAACACAATGATAAACATTGCGTAAGTAAGGGTGAGGCCTGTCCTCTCTGTACCCCTGACGGCAGTCTGTATGTAGTCAGTCTTCTTTCCTCGATTCCCTACAACTGTCTCTAGAATTAGCCATAACTACAGCGACAAACTTCGAGGATGATGTAGAATGTGTATTAGAGAGAAAATGAAGATAGGAACCCAAATCCAGAAAAGCCATCCAATGATGCTACAGTGCATTGAAGTATTGGTGCTGGCACCTGTATATGTATGTATATACAAGGTGATTCCATGAGGACTGTTTTGTTTGGTTTTAGGGTGCAAAAAACAAATGGGGTCATACACGCCCAAGTCAAAACTATAGAACACGAAGACAGAGAGGAGTTAAAAAATGACTATACATCAATCCCAAGTGATGTAAGATAAGACAACTAAAAACAGGGACATGTAGAAAGGGCTATAAAAGACACCGTACAGAAACGGAGATCCAGAACTAAAAATTAAATGGCCTTCACTGTATTGCTACGCCGGATGAAAAGTACAATGCAGTCAACAGCCAGTGCGCCGTTTGCTAAAACGGCCGATAACTCAGACGGCAAACCCAAGCAGGAACGTAAACTGTCAAAAAAAATGGCCATTCTGTCAGGAAATGGTGGACAGTTAAAACTTGGTGCAATGTGCACATAGTGTTGGGGGAGCACCACTTAACCAATGACGATGGCCAATACACAACCTAGTTTAAAAAAACCTCCTCCCAATGAGAGGGCCAAGAGGGGGTCATCCAAGCCACTGGGAGAGGCTTAATAATGTGGAGTTTATTCCCATAAATGGAGGACCAATGGTGATGCCAAAGTGACACCACCTGTTGACAGACAGTGACACAGATATCATTGGAGAGAATATAGGAACTAGTGAGCTAAGGTATGAGGACTGCAGCCTTGGCAGCAGCATCAGCAGCCTCGTTTCCTGGCATACCAACATGACCAGAAACTCACATGAACTCACAGTGGCTCCATCAACAGTGAGAAAGTGGCAGTTTCCCTGGACCCATTGCACTAAGGGATGGGCAGATGACAACGCAAAGAGACTTTGAAGGGCGCTGAGAGAGTCAGAACAAAGGACACAACTGAAATGCTTGTGTTGCCAGATATACTCTGTGGCCTGATACAGAGCGAAGAGCTTGGCTGTAAATACCGAGCAGTGTGCTGCAAGACAATATGGAAAAACAGCGACACCAAAAGTCATGGATTCCACAAACACTGCTCATGTGTAGCCACATTTGGGCTTTTACATATGACATCATCAAAGTGCTAGGTAGTCAGCTACACGTAGCAATTCTTGACTTTCAAAAAGCATTTGTTTCATTACCACGCAAATGCTTATTAACAAAACTAAAATTATATGAGGTATCAAATGATATATGTGACTGAGTGAAGGATTTTTTGGTAGGGAGGAAGCAGCATGTTATCTTGGATGAAGAGTTGTCAACAGATGTAGAAGTAATTTCAGGTAGAAATTTCATGGCAAACTTAAACTGTGTGCCAGATGGAGACTTGAACTCAAGGTTCTTGTGAGGGAAATTGCTCTACCAGCTGAGCTACCCAAACACGACTGATGACCCATCCTCAGCAGTTTACTTCCACTAGTACCTCATCTCCTACCTTCCAAACTACATCAAAGCTCTTGTGAAAAGCTTGCAAGACTAGCATACCTAGAAAATGCCCCAAGTTTGAGTCTTGGTCTGGCACACAGTTTTAATCTGCCAGGAAGTTTCATACGAGCGTACAATCCACTGCAGAGTGAAAATTCACCCCAGGGAAGTATGTCAAAACTCTTGCTGTTCATATTACATTTAACAACTTGTTATACAATATTAAAATAGCTTCAGACTTTTTGCAGCTGCAAAAAACTGTACATTAATCAGTCAAATACTGGTAAGATTTCAAAAAGAGGGTAAGACTGGAACTGAACTGAGATACTCAGATCTAAAGTGGCAGATGCTTGTTAACAGACAGCAAGAATCCTGAAAAAGCATACTTACAAAGTTCCAGGAACCAGTATTATGTGAGGAATCTAGGAATACTCTACAAATTGCTATGTATCATTGTTATAGGGATCACAAAGGCAAGATTAGACTAAGTACAGTGAGCACTGAAATATTTATTTATGCAATCTTTCTTCCTGCACTCCATCCAAGAATAGAGCAGGTAGATATCCTAATACATGGTACAAATGGAAGTAATCTCTTACAAACACTTCATACTGGTTTGCAGAGTATTTATGTTATATACAGTTTCCTCAGGAACCAGACGGCAGTTATAAAACTCAGAAGACATGAAAGGGAAGCAGTAGTTGAGAGTACGACAGCGTTCAAACATTTCCCCAATGTTATTCAATCTGTATGTTGAACAAGTTGTGAATGAAATCAAACAGAAATATGAAAAGGGAATTAAAGTTCAGAGAGAAGTAGAAAAAACTTTCAGGTTTCCTGATGACACTGTAATTTCATCGGAGATAGCAAAGAACTTGGAAGAACGGACAATGGTCCAGACTCAAATTTCACTCTGTAGCAGGGTGTGTAAAATTTTGAAACTCCCTGCCAGATTATAACTGTGTGGATTTCTAACCTGGGATCCCCTTCTGTGGGAAAGTGCCCTACTGACTGATCTAAGGACAACTAACGACCAGCTCTCATAGCTTTACTTCTTCCAGTGCCTCATGTCCCATCTTCCTAAGTTCACTCAAGTTCTTCTGCACACTTTGTATGAATAAGACTCAATATAAGGGACATTGTTAAGAAATGGCTTAGCTATAACCTAGGGGATTGTTTGCACATGACACTGCAGAATGAAACTTCACCCTGGAACCAGTCTCCTAGGTTGAGGCTAACCCATGTCTCCGCATTAGCCTTTCTTCCGGGAGTGCTAATCACACAAGGTATGCAGTAGATTTTCTGTGAAGTTTAGTGTGCACAGTTATGGCTGCTGTGAAATAAAGAAGAAGAAATTACCCAACAGTAATGACTCTTCATATTTGTGATTCCACTGTATCTCCACTGCTACTTTTATTGATTATGTGACATCTATTAATCTTCTTCACAGTTCTTTTCCTTTCCTGTTATACTTCTACAGAATATACATTGCTGTATCTTTTTTGTCAGTCCTGTTTGCCACAAAATTAATAGTTGCTGCATACAAAGAATGTTTTTCCACTTCCTATTTTTCCAATTAGTTAAGGTAAAGTATATGTAAACAGATACATGTGAAACAAAATCTCTCATTTCCTCTTAGTATAGAAACACAATAACCACATTTTGAATATAAATCTCAAGATCTCTTAGCACTGACAAAATAATGTCTAAGGGTTGATTTACATTTTGACAAATGCAGCTTCCATGCACAGTTTCCACATGGGAGAGGGCCTGATAACTGCACATTTTGGAAAAGGAAATTAGGAAAGATCTAATGCAAAGAACTACATTTAACAATACTTACGTAGATGCCCAACCCATAAGAGGGTTTTCCCATCTCTCCCGTGTTTCAAACTCCATCTCCCAACGGTGGGTATTATCTGTGCCAGATTGCATTGCATTTTTTGCAGGCATGTAAATCCTCACTAATCGGGTCTTGATGTGCTCTTCAGGGACCCCAGTGATGACAGAAATGTCAGCCTAAACATATTATCAGTGTTCTGTAATTATGAATGGAAAAACATGTAGTAGTTTCAAGTCACATATAAAGGCAAGTAAAACTTTCAGATAGAGCTGGTCAAGACTTTCAGACAAAAAATTCTGGTGCCAATGTAGTAAAATAAAACTGTCAGTTCTACATCTGTCATGAGTTACTTTCCACTCCCTCAATATGCATCCTACATCTGTGTCATTGTAAATAAAAAGGACAATGCGCAGTTTCCTGCAGCTGCAAAACACAGAAAATAAACTTCATGAATATTGGATAATTTTGTCACAGGCATGAATAACAAACATTTTTTTACAGGGTGATAGTTTGAGAGAAAATGGAACCATATAGGAAGTCAATACTGTACTTTACATGGAAAAAATCATTATCAATATATGGTAATGAAAACAATATATATGATAGAGCAGAGGAAGTACATGCCAGTGTTGGTAGTATGCACACAATTAATTAATGAACGTTTATTCTTTTGTAAACCATCTGCAATGTGTGCATCAAATAGTCTAAAAACTGATGAAAAGTGGACTTACGTAAGTGTGCATACCCATTAGACTGGCAGCATACACAGCCTCATGTTTTTTGCGTAACGGTCGTAACATGCGATGGCAAACAGTTCCACCATATATTAAGTAGTTGCACAAGTTCATAGTGTGTTTGTTTTGCATGTTGGTGTTACAGTTGTTACGGGCTTTTTTATTGATTGTCATTTTTTACTTGTAATTCACCATTGCTATTTAAGTTTACATATCGTCATTTGGAGACAGCAAGTACACCTACAGACAACAGAAAATTAAGTGCAAAGTGAAGAAATCAGAGCATTTCCGACATTCTTCTGTTTAAGTTCAATAGTTGGGTGACAGAAGCGGAGGCATGTTGTTATCAATGGAGAGACGTCTACAGACGTTAAAGTAACCTCTGGCGTGCCACAGGGGAGTGTTATGGGACCATTGCTTTTCACAATATATATAAATGACCTAGTAGATAGTGTCGGAAGTCCCATGTGGCTTTTTGCGGATGAAGCTGTAGTATACAGAGAAGTTGCAGCATTAGAAAATTGTAGCGAAATGCAGGAAGATCTGCAGCGGATAGGCACTTGGTGCAGGGAGTGGCAACTGACCCTTAACATAGACAAATGTAATGTATTGCGAATACATAGAAAGAAGGATCCTTTATTGTATGATTATATGATAGCGGAACAAACACTGGTAGCAGTTACTTCTGTAAAATATCTAGTAGTATGCGTGCGGAACGATTTGAAGTGGAATGATCATATAAAATTAATTGTTGGTAAAGCAGGTACCAGGTTGAGATTCATTGGGAGAGTCCTTAGAAAATGTAGTCCATCAACAAAGGAGGTGGCTTACAAAACACTCGTTCGACCTATACTTGAGTATTGCTCATCAGTGTGGGATCCGTACCAGATCGGGTTGATGGAGGAGATGGAGAAGATCCAAAGAAGAGCGGTGCGTTTCGTCACAGGGTTATTTGGTAACCGTGATAGCATTACGGAGATGTTTAACAAACTCAAGTGGCAGACTCTGCAAGAAAGGCGCTCTGCATCGCGGTGTAGCTTGCTCGCCAGGTTTCGAGAGGGTGCGTTTCTGGATGAGGTATCGAATATATTGCTTCCCCCTACTTATACCTCCCGAGGAGATCACGAATGTAAAATTAGAGAGATTAGAGCGCGCACGGAGGCTTTCAGACAGTCGTTCTTCCCGCGAACCATACGCGACTGGAACAGGAAAGGGAGGTAATGACAGTGGCACGTAAAGTGCCCTCCGCCACACACCGTTGGGTGGCTTGCGGAGTATAAATGTAGATGTAGATGTAGAAACATTTGTGCCGTGTACGGGGATAATGCCAGAGGACACAGCACAGAAAGAAAATGGTTTTCATGTTTTAAGGAGGACCATTTTGACATTAGTGACTCTCAAAAAGTCCAGGCAGACCTTCAGGATTTGAGGAAGATCATTTAAACACATTAATGAATGATTATTCAAAGCCAGTCTACTTAAGAACTGGCAAATGTGATGAGCTGTACTCATTCCACCATCATGTGATATTTGTATGCAATGAGAAGCGTTCAAAAATCAGGTGTATGGGTACTGCATTCTCTATGCCAAAATCACAAAAATTAGCACACTGCCATAAGTCCATCTCTGCTTGCTCACTTTCAACTAGCTCATGAACAACACCAACCATTCCTACCCTGTATCATTACTGGTGGTGAGAAATGGTGTCTTTATCCTAACATGAGGAAAACAAAGGAGTGGCTGAGCCCAAACAAAGCAGCAACTCCCTGTACAATGACCTACACACAGCCAAAATAGATAATTTACGCATCTGGTGGAACAGCTTCAGCGTGGTGTGCTACGAATTGCTTCCCCGAGGAGTAACCATCACTGCTGACATTTACTGTCAACAACTGAGACATCTTGCAGAGGCAATACAAGAACAATGGCCAGGAAGACTGCTTTGAAGCGACACTGCTCCACGATGACACCTGCCGGCATTTTGTTGAGACACCAACAGGAGTTGGGTTGGGAAGTCATTACGCACCCACCTTATTCACCTGATCTTGCACCCTCAGATTTTCACCTTTTCCACTCCCTATTGAACAACCTTCAATGTGCCCCAAACATGGCTCGACGAGTTCTTCCTTCAAAACCATGTGATTTCTACAGTCACAGAATCTACAGTCACATTGACTGACGGTTGCAAATAGTGAAGGATAATACATTATGGATGACTAAAGTCTCCGTTATGTGTGTCTGTTGTGTTTATTAAACTCATATAAAAATTCCACAAACTTACGCACCAATCCAATAACATGACAGCAAAAAAATCCATTGGCTTTCCAGTAAAGTAGAGTTTATCTGTCTGGAGAAAAGTCACTAACAATCAACACTGAGCTACAACACATGCTGATAAAGAACGAAAGTTTGACTGTGTATGTACGTGCTTACAACACAATTCTTCCTCTACACAGAGTGTGGTGGCCTTCATTCAAAACATTGTTTTTGTTGCTGCTATTATTACTGTTTGGGTAAAAAATGCACATCATTGTTATTAATGTCTCATCTGAGTCAATACATGGCCAATGTTTGACAATTAATCTAAAAAAGCAATAAATTAATAAAAACATCACAGAAGGGAAATGCACAAAAATTATCTATATATAAGGTATGATCAAAAAATAATGGGAATCTTTTAATTTTGGTTTTTGAATATTTAGTTTATTATTGAGAGTCAAAAATGTTATATGTGCTTTTGAGTGGTCAGCAAATTTTCACCTACAAAAAAGTTGGATCAAAGAATTTGCATCACATTTTGCTTGAAAACTGGAGTAAAGTGCAACAACACATTTGAAATGTTGACTTTGGTTTTTGGTGAATCTACTATTAGTAAGACAAGAGTTTAAGAGTGGTATAAATATTTCAAAGATGGTCAAGAAGACGTTGAAGATGACAACTGCCCTGGACACCCTAGCACATCAATTACTGATGACAATGATAAATGGTAATGAAAATGGTTCTGAAAAATCACCAAATCACTATCAGCAACATTGCTGATGATGTCAACATATCCTTTGGCTCATGCCAAGCAATTTTTTTCAGAGTTTTGGGTATGAAACTCGGAGCAGAGAAGTTTGTTCTGAAATCGTTGAATTTCAACCGAAAGTGATGTAGTGTGCACATCACTCAGAAATTGGTGAATGAAGTCAACAATGATCCAGAACTTCTAAGGAGGGTTGTAAAATGTGACAAAACATGGGTATACGGGTATGACATTGAAACCAAGGCCCAATTGTCCCAATGAATACTGCTTGAAGAGCCAAGACTGGAAAAATTTTGACAAGTTCAATCACATGTGAAAGTTCTTCTCTCTTTTTCTTTGATCACAATAGCATGGTGTATCATGAGTTCCTGCCTTACGGTCATACAGTCAATAAGGGATTCTTTCTGGAAGTTATATGTCGTTTTTGTGCAGCAATCTGAAGAAAACTGTTGTTGCCTCAGCCACAGTATGCACCACATGTTGCCCCCTACAACTTCTTTCTATTCCCGAGGATGAAGAGAACAACTGCAGGATGCCACTGTGCTACCATTCATAATATAAAAATATATTCACTGAAGGAGTTGAACACCATAACGAAAAATGAGTTCCAGAAGTGCTTCCAACATCAGAAAAAGTTCTGGCACAAGGGAATGATGAAGGGAACTACTTTGAACGGGATAAAGTGGATGTTGATGAATAAATAAAGATTTTTCAGAAAATCAAAAATTCCCGTTACTTTCTGATCACACCTCATAATCCACAAGATGTTTAATATCATCAGGCTGCTTGGTTAAATTAAGTTGACAACCAAACAAAGTGTTCCTTCCCAAAACCATCAAAAACCTAAAAGGTTGAAAAATTTAATATATGCTCAACGATTGTTTGTTCTCATTAGCTTTGAGGTCAGGTATTTAGCCAAACAATGAAGTACTTTCTAATGTGTGAATTAGTTGCACTCATTAAAAATGGAAAATACAGAAGTTCGTACTTCACAAGCACCACACACTGCTAGAAAGTGAAAGATATATCAGAGATACTGTCCAATTTCGAGGTGTGTTAATAAGATGTCACGCTGCTTCAGGGTCTAGAAGGAAGTACGGCATAGCTGGATGCTGTTTCACTAATCATAGTCTGTTGTCCCCCACTTGCACCAATTTCTCTTCTGATTGTCATATGGGCACAAGCAAGAGTGAGCTTAATAGATGTCAAGCACCACACTACTATTTCGGGTAGGAGGCTAGCCTCTTGCTTCCTCAAAGCTTCCTCTACGTTGTGAGCAGCACCTTTATCTTAATTTATTTTGTCTGTACCTAACAGAACATGCAATATTTCCTTGTCTAATTAAAGAAGGCTGACCTGGTACAATTCTTACGCTGGATACTCAGGGAATCAAAGCAGACAAGAAATTTCATACCTGGAACATTCCTTACTTGCTCCAGTGCCCTCAAAAGCATGTTTATCTCTGGATCAAAAATGCTGAATTTGTTTGGTAAGCAGATCTTAATGCTGCAGCTGGCATGCTGCTTTTCCAGAGTTAGAGGTGGAGTAAAATGTCACATCATTGCCCACAAACTGTGAGGTCTGAATGTTCGTCTTTATACTGAAAATTATGTTGTTAATAGTAGCAGAAAACAAGGTACTGCTCACCACACTTCCTTGAGCTATACTGATCTATCAATCGCTCAAATGAAATCAGATAAGACTTCCTTAACTCCATTAGTGCAAATAGTGTCTAGGAAGAAGGAACCACACAAAGATGGAAAGATATCTTCAGAGAAACCACTGATGGAGCTATCGGAGTACCACTGTAGGCCCTCAAATGACAGAAAAAAATACTTGTGAGCAACACCCCTTCTACACAGCTGCCTTAAGCATATTTAGGCATCAACATGGAATGATAACTCCTGAGTCCATGATCCACAAGCCTTTGAGAACACAGACAAGATGTCAGTTGTCTTATATGGTTCAAAGTCTTTCCTAGGCACCTTATGAATACAATCGTACAATAACCACTTGGGCCCTTATGGTTTATGTTGGGTTTAAAAAGAGAGACTAAGATGGTATCCCTCCCACAAGTCAGAGAAGTGTCTCCCAAATTTGGCTGAACAGGAAGAGGATGATTTCCTTTGAAACCCAAGTTAGTTGCAGCAATGTGTTACACCTTATCATGATCAGATGGTGCACCAGGAGCCACAGACAATGCCAAAACTAGTAACCATATGGAAAACGGGCTGCTTTAGTCCTCAGCTTGGGCCCCTTTCCCAGGAACTGTTTGCACTGACGGCTGTAACTTGGCTGACATTGGCAAAAATTAGGGGAAAATTTTTCATTATTTTCTGTGAAGTGCCTCTCACGATTGTCTGGAGATCACTGTTCCACATTAAATCAGTAACTGTGCATCTCCCATCCTCCTGATAGTCTCCTACATCACTATGGATTTTGCAGGATTGTTTGTCATGTTAAAGAACTCTTGTCTCCACCTCTTCCCGCTCTCTTTCACAATTTGACAGTATTTAACACCCCCTGCACAAAACTTTCCATGGTACTCTGCACTTGGTCGGCATTTGAGCCTGTACTTAGCGGTACACCTACTCCTGACTACAGAGCAGCACACCCCACTTTAATAATGCATTACCAACGGCTTAGCGAGTTGCCAATGTAATGTGACACACCCATTCCTAGACACTGTTCAAATGTTGTAACACAGTCAGTCGGCAGCACACTGCCCAGCTAGCCTTGCTATGCATCTATTTAGGTGGCACTGTTTTATCTGTTTGGTGTACCCAGACTGAAAAGTGTTCAGTTGAGTGCAAATCATCAATTTCTTCTCACTGAGCACTGTTAGTGAGAGCAGGTGCTCATAGAGAGTAATGGCAGAGTATCAACCCATGACACTACTGAAGTGTGCTGACACAGCATAGCATATGTAGTTCTTGACAACTCAACCCCCTGAGCAAGTAGAGTTCAAGAAATCATGCTCTAAATTGGCACCTTCTGCAACACACCTGGTTTTATGCTTCCAACACCATGAAGAGCACATCTAGAATTAAATGGAATGCAGCCACCAAAATAAAAAATTAATGTGAAGTTACATTTTAGGCAATAAATAAAAACAGAATTATTGAGATGACAAACATCAGTGGTGAGTTTCTGACCAGCTACGGATAAATACTGGCAATGTTCTTTTTGTTTTGAGCATATCTCTGCTTTTTGTTTCATGCTGACATATAACAATCACAAGGCAAGTCTACAAAAAGCTTGAGAGATAAGGAAACCAAGCAGTCAGAATGTAACTTGTAACAACTTTTATACTTCTTAAAATTCAGGACAGTAGCTGCTAAAAAGGATACTGATGATATTTGGAACAAGAACTTCCAGAACAACAACTTCCAGAAGAAACAACAAACAGAGAAGTTCATAGTACATCATTTTACTTCAGGTATTATGCCAATGTGGTCAACTGTATCAATTTTAAAAAAAAGTTAAAATTTTATTCTAACAAAAGTAAATGTGCTGTTATCACAATCATCTAACAAGTATTTATACCCATAAACAAAAGACAAATAGACGGCCAATGACCATTTATTATATCATATATGATGTTTCCACATATATGGGAATATATTTGCACATCCCAATTGGATTGCAAACAAATCATTGAGAAGGAAAGTATTCTTGAACCACCCATAAAGCAACACACTGTGATATGAACATACTTTTCAAGATCAGATGAATCAACAAAGATTGTCAATAATATTCAACAGACTGACCTTTGTATTTTAACATTGTAGCTTGCAACAACATGAAAACCTATAAATTATGCCAACTGTGCATTTTGTAAATCAATTAATAATGATAAAATGAAATTACTATGATGATAGTGCAACAGTTATACTTAGATTAGAAGATTGCCATAGTGTAAGATCCAGAGTCCTGTATCAAAGGCTGCAGGTTGAACATAGAGGACAAGGGTAGGTCTATGAAATATTGGTGTTAGAGCTGTAAACTGCCATAGCTGCAATGGGAAAGAACAAGAGAAAATGACAATATTATAAAAAGGCTAGACAGCTACTCACCATTTAACAGATGTTGAGTCGCAGACAGGCACAACAAGAAGACTGTTAACAAGTATGCTTTCGGCCAAAAGGCCTTCTTCCGAATTAGACCACACAAACATGCATTCATACAAATGCATCTCGGCTACACGCGACTACTGTCTGGCTCCTGAGGCCAGACTTGTTAACAGTCTTTTTGTTGTACCTATCTGCGACTCAACATCTCCGCTAAATTTTCATAATACTGTAGTTTTTCCATTGTTTAATAATTGTTTCCTTTTACTGACACTGTAACTCAGATGATGCATTGCTGAAGGATTCAAGGAAAATTTGAGTCATTTCGAATAGGTATCTGATTCATACAATTACAGTTAGAGGTGATCTCGCTCTACCCTCGATATGTTGATGAAAATACATTTTTAATGTCAGTGGTATGCACAAAACATTGTCTGAGATTATACTAAATGCATTTTCCAAAAATTATTTTGAGCAATTAGCTCATGAAAGCACATGAAGTGTAAATGTCTGTGATAACATACTAGACCTCTTGGCAACAAACAATCCTGAGCAAATAGAAAGCACCATGGCAGATATAGGGATGAGTGATCTTAATGTGGTTGTAGTGAGACTGAACAGCGCAACGTGCGTGTACACCAAAATAAATAATATATTTGGTTGGCAGCTTCCTATGAGACTCTCTCCATTCCTTCCACACTATGTAACCATAGAACAGATGTGGCTTAAATATGAAGAAATAGTTTTGATGGCAACTGAGAGATTCATACCAAGTAAAATTAAAAAGAGACGCAATAAAAAAAAAAAAAAAAAAAAACAACAACAACACACACCAGACTTAAAAGAAGTAAAATCTCCAAGATTGGGAAGGTTCTACACGACGTCAAAATTTAACGTTGACTTCAAAGCGAAATGCTATTAAGTCCTGTTCTGAAAATCAGGCAGGTAATTATGAAATATTCCAGTCAACTGTAAACTACACCAGAAGCAAGACACAATCACTGCCTTCACTGTATGATAGCAATGGTAATGTTACCTATGACAGTGCCACTAAGACATAGTTGCTGAACATGGTTTCCAAAAATCCCTTCACTGAAGAAGATGCAGTGTTTATTGCAGAACTTTAATAAAAAACAGCAGCCAGCATAAGTAACTTACATCACTAACACAGGAGAGTCTTACGGTCTAGATCGTAAATCGATAATCTTCCTTTCAGAGTATGCTGATGAAATAGCTCCACATTTTACAAACATCTACAGCCATTCACTTGACAAAAGAATCATATCTAAGGACTGGAAAGTTGCACATGTCACACAAATACACAAGAAATAAGTAGAAGTAATCCACTGAATTATAGATCCATATCACTGACATTAATTTGCAGTAAGATTCTGGAACATTAACTGCTTTCAAACATTATGACATATCTCAAAGAAAACAATCCATTGACACGCAGTCAACATGGATTCAGAAAATATTCTTCTTGTGAAACACAACTGGTCCTTTATTGAAGAATGTAACAAATGCTATCAATGGTGAATCTTAAGTTGATTGAATATTTCTGGATTTCCAGAAGGCTTTTGACACCATTAGTCACAAGCAGCTTCTAATCAAATTGCATGCCTATGGAGTATTGTCTCAGTTGTGTGACTGGATTCATGATTCCATAAGAAAGTTCATACTGATTGACAGGAAGTCACAGAGTGAAACAGAAGTAATATCTGGCAATCCTCAAGGAAGTGTCATAGGCCGCCTCCTGTTTTGAATAATATAAACTACTTGGGAGACAATGTGAACATCTTTTCAGATTGTTTACACATGATGCTGTTGTTTATAATCTAGAAAGTCATCAGGGGACCAATACATACATATGGTGCAAAAGCAGCAATTGACCCTGGACATTAAGAAGTACTAGATCCTCCTCATGAGTACTAAAAAGAATGTCTTAAATTTTGGTTAAATGATAAATAATACAGTAATAACTTCAAGTTGAACAAATATATTTCAAGGAAGACGCAATACATGAAAGTCACAGATCAAGTAAACAGAGGCGAAGCATTCTCGGTGGAAAGGAGGATAACACCATCTCTACCCGTGAGGCGGTAAAGCAAAGCGTAGTAGTTCCGCAACAGATCAGAAGTCTTAGTGGACGGACGATCTGGCCAACCCTTCTGAATACAGTGTAAAACCTGGGAGAGGGTAGGGTCAGAACCCGTAGCAGCCGCCAGCCGGAACCCTTCCACAACCCACTGCTCGGCAACATCCAGGTGGAAACACAAAAGTTCGTCCCTATCGAATGCCAGATCAGGACCCATGGGAAGGCGAGACAGTGCATCAGCATTCGCATGTTGAGCCGTTGGCCGGAAATGAATCTCATAATTGAAATGAGACAAGTAAAGAGCCCAACACTGGAGGTGGTGTGCAGCCTTGTCGGGAAGCGACGTTGATGGTTGAAACAAGGAAACAAGTGGTTTGTGATCCATAACAAGATGAAATTTGGATCCATAGAGAAAAACATCAAACTTATGAAGAGCATAAATAATGGCCAAAGCTTCTTTTTCAATTTGAGAATACTTTTGTTGGGCATCCGTGAGTGTTTTGGAGGCATTAGCAATGGGTTGTTCAGAACCGTCAGAAAAATGGTGTGCAAGGACTGCACTGACCCCGTATTGAGAGGCATCTGTGGCAAGAACAAGATGTTGGCCAGGTCGATAAGTAGCCAGGCACGGGGCCTGTTTCCGCATAGTCTTCAATTTCTGGAAAGCCGCATTGCATGATGCGGACCATTGAAAAGGCATGTTTTTATGCAACAGGCGATGCAACGGCTGAGTCACCAAAGCAACAGACAGTAAAACCTTGTGATAGTATGCTATTTTCCCCAGGAAGGCCTGCAGTTCCAGATGTAGGGCGAGGAAGGGCATCGATCGCAGCGACAGTTTGCTGAAGCGGACAAATATCATCCCGAGAGAGTTGAAACCCCAAGTACGTGATAGATGCCTGAAAAAATTTTGATTTCTGAAGATTACACTTAAGACCGGCAGTCTGTAGGACATGAAAAAGTGTGCGGAGATTTTGAAGATGTTAGTCAGTGGTGGAGCCAGTGACAACAATGTCGTCCTGGTAATTTACACACCCAGGGACAGTGAGCAATAATTGCTCCAAGAATTGCTGAAAGAGAGCAGGGGCGCTGGCAACGCCGAATGGCAATCGTTGGTATTGACAGAGGCCAAAAGGCATGTTAAGGACCAGAAACTGCCAGGAAGCAGTGTCGAAAGGAAGTTGATGATAAGCTTCTGACAGGTCAAGTTTTGAAAAATACTGGCCTCCAGCAAGTTGAGTGAACAATTCTTCATATTGAGGCATAGGATAAGTGTCGATAAGGCTTTGAGCATTTACAGTGGCTTTGAAATTGCCACAGAGACAAAATATCACCATTTGGCTTAGCAATGACAGTGACAGGAGAGGACTACTCACTGGAAGTGACAGGAAGCAAGACCTCTGAAGCAGTGAGACAATCCAGCTCCCGTTTGACTTGGTCACGAAGGGCCACAGGAATGGGCCGAGCCCGAAAAAACTTAGGCCGAGCAGTGGGTTTGAGTGTGATATGAGCTTCAAAGTTGTTTGCACGGCCTAACCCGGGAGAAAAAAGGGACGAAAATGTCGTCAACAAGGAATCCAATTGAGCATAAGGAATAGCATCAGAGACGATATTGACAGAGCCATCTATGGAGAGCCCAAAAACGCGAAAGGCATCGAAACCAAAAAGATTCTCCGCGTTACTATGGTCGACCACAAATATGGGAACAACAGATTTGTAAGATACCTCAGCATCAAATTGTCCCAAGAGAGAAATAATCTGTTTATTGTAAGTCCGTAATTGCCTAGTGACAGGTGACAGGACTGAAGACCCCAACTGAAGATACGTCTGAGAATTGATGATAGTGGCAGCCGAACCAGTATCCACCAGCATGCGAACATCTCAACCAAGTATTTGGACAGTGAGGAATAACTTCCCTGAAAGGGAAGAAGTACAACTGACAGACAACACAGAATCAGAATCAGCGTCATGGTCATGAACATCATGTATGCAGTCGGATTTGTGAATGGACGACACATGACCCTTTTTTTTGCATTTGTGACACACGGCCCAACATTGTGGACAATCATCTCGTGAATGTTTCGTAAAACACCGCGGACATGAAGGAAGTTGCTGTGGGTTTTGCTGCAGTTTCTTAGAGGTTCGTTTACGGTTAGGCCGAGGCTGCGCTTGGGAGCATACTGCGGCCACGTCGGCCTTCGGGGACACGCCACACACTTTGTCAACATCGCACAGAGGTTGTATTTCCCCGACATCGGCCCATGCCTCTATTTGCACTCCAGCGGCGCGAGAAATTTCAAAAGCCTGAGCGATGGATAGGACTTCATCTAGAGTCGGATTTGCCAACTGAAGGGCACGTTGCCTAACTTCTTTGTCGGGCGCCGATTGGATAATAGCATCCCGTACCACTGAATCGGGGTAGGATTCTTTGTGAACTTCAGTAACTAATCGACACTTTCTACTGAGGCCCTGAAGTTCGGCAACCCAAGTGCGATAGGATTGATTTGGTTGTTTCTGACAACGATAAAAGGCAACACGAGAGGCTACCACATGCGTTTGCTTTTGAAAATACACGGACAGAAGTGAGCACATTTCAGCAAAGGACAAAGACACAGGGTCTTTCAAAGGAGCCAATTGTGACAACAACCGATACATTTGAGGTGAAATTCATGAAAGGAACAGAGAGACACATGTTTGTTCATCCGCGGCATGAAATGCCAAGAAGAGCTGTCGAAGACGTTTTTTGTAATCAGACCAGTCTTCCGCCGTCTCGTCGTAAGGAGGAAAAGTAGGTAGAGAGAACGACGAGAGATCCCCCGCATTTGATGCCGCGACGAAATCACGAATCGCATTTGTGAGAAGCGTTTGCTGTTCGATGAGACCTTGCAATAGTTGCTCTAAAGTAGCCATGGAAACATGTGGGTCAACGATGGAAAAGAAAAATCCCATCCTCATCGCCAATTGTAATAACTTCAAGTTGAACAAATATATTTCAAGGAAGACGCAATACATGAAAGTGACAGATCAAGTAAACAGAGTAAGACATGTGTGCACTTTAACAGTCAACTCATAACTGAGTCCAAGTCTAGCGGCCGCTGGCTGGCTGGCCGGCCGCTTAGGTAGCGCTGCTGCTGCATGGCTGGCAGACAGCGCCGTATGTAGAGGATGCGCGTAACTGTGCGGCGGCACTTTGAAAGATCAGCGAGTCACAACAAATACAAATTTAAAGATTGTCAATTTAACTAAATGCCAAGGGATTACAATTATGAACAAATTGAATTGGAACCATCATGAGCAAAATGTTGCAAGTAAGGTGAACCAAAGACCTTTTTACTGGAGGAATACTCCAAATGTGCAACAAATCTACTAAAGAGAGTGCCTACATCATACTTGTCTGTCCTCTGCTAGGGTATTGCTGCTCGGTATGGGGTCCTTACCAAATGGAATTGACATAGGATATTTAAAAAGTTCAAAGAAGCAAAACTAGTTTTGTATTTTTGCGAAACAGAGGACACTGATTCGTGGATACAATACTTGAGCTGGGCTGGTAATCATTCAAACATTGGTGTTTTTCATGGCAGCAAGATGATCACACTCTCAACTGCAAAAACTTTGCGGTACTGGAGAACTGAATGCGAACATAAAAAAGGCAATCTTTCTCACTTCTCCATTCCAGCATCTCATTATGTCTTACTTCCATCATTCGGTTATTCTGTAATTACTTTTTTAATTCGTTAATGTTGCCAGACACATAACAGCAGCTGATGACACCACCACAGTAATTCGATTTGTTACATATTTCAGAATTCACACATATTAATGTAGAGTACTGGCACACAGAAACTGCACTGCTTGATTAGCTGTCACTGCTTCAACTAGTAAAATGCCATTTCACAGCCCTTTCACAGATTTCAATGTTCCAGCTAACCAATCTATTGCTTTATAAATATAAATTGGCAATAGCTTTTCAAATGTTCCCTCCATTTTATTTACGATGATACGCACTTTATATTTAAAAGGACAGGTTCTGTTACTACTATTTTCTTTTAAACCAGATACAATACAATCAGGAGCACTAGATGCCCTGACACACTTAGATTTTTGGGTATTGATGCTCCTGCCAGTCAACTAAAACAACTGGGAGATGAGTTATTTCTATTTGTGAGTTCAGTCTCACTCCAACATGATGTTATGAAAATTACAGGTGCACAAGACGGAGCCACACTCATCTGGACAAGTTCAACATAAATGAAGTGCTTGACACACACACACACACACACACACACACACACACACAAAAGCTGCTCTATGACCAGATGTCACTCTTTCTGAGGCGATCATTACTCATTAACAAATAAGCATTAGAAGACGAAAAGTTGGTTCACATAAAAGTATTTCCACTATGACACAAACGACAATGTTACCTCCCTCCAAATACGTGAAACCAGGCAAAATGAGTATAGTATCATGTAAAACATAACAAATTATCCATAAATGATAAATTATAAAGTCATCAACACTATTTACTTGCTATGAACTTCTGTTCATACTTGCTTTAGTAATCATTTCTCCAGTTTACATATTTGCATTGTTGTAACCTTGGAAAACGAAGATTCATTTCCTGTACGTCATTTGGTGTGCTGAAAGATGTTCTGCTAGGTATAGTGCTAAGTATTAAAACTGAAATACTAAGAAGGATGTACACCATCCAAGCCACATTAATTGGATGTAACATTCAGCATACTGTATATCACAGTTACTCCCAAAGGTTAAGGTTGTTGAGACACACACTATCTGATCAAAAGTGTATGGACAACTATTAGTAGAGATTAATGTGGGGTGTATCCATTGTTCAGCTTTATGACAGCTTGAACTCTGATAAGGACACTTTCAGTGAGGGTTCTGGATGTCTGTGGAAGAAAGAAAGCCGAATTTTCCTCAGAGTTGAAAGTAGTAAAAGAAATTATGCTGGATGCTGGGTTCTGGAGTAAGTCAACATTTTAACTCATCTAAACTGTTTTGTTCAGTTCAGGTTGAGGCTGCTGACCAGGCCATTCCAATTCAGGAATGTTACTGCCTACAAACCACTACCTCACGGATGCTGCTTGATGACAGGTTGCACTATCTCCGAACTCTTTCTCTACTGTACGCAGCATACAATGGCTGTAAAATGTGTTCCTACCTTTCTGCATTCAGTGTTTTCTTAAGTTCAATAAGGGAACCTTAACCACAAAAAACACCATCATCCCATAAGACCTCTGTACTTCACTGTTGGCAGCATTCATGATGACATCAAATATTCTCCAGGAATTTATCAAATAAAAGCCCTTCCTTTCGTCCACTGCCCAGTGGCATCACTTCTACACCACCACCAGTGTCACTTAGCTTGACGACAGATTACAGAAATGTGTGAATTATAAGGAACTGTTTGAGCATTACACCTCATTCCTTTTAGCTTCCTACGCACAGTCACTGTGCTAACGGATCTGCTGGTAGCGTTTTGGAACTCATGAGTAATATCTTCTGCTGATTTTATGCCTTTTTTTACATAGACCCATCGCAAAGCTCAATGTTCCTGTCCGCCAGTACATGAGCTCTGCCTGGTCTTGGTTTAACTGTGGTTATTCCATCACGCTTCTGCATCAGAATTACATCACCAACAGTCAATTTGGGCAGCTTCATGAGGATTGAAATGTCCCTGATAGATTTATTACTCAGGTGACATCCAATGACCTGCCCACATTTTAAGCCACTGAGCTCTCCTGACTGATCCATTCAGGTGTTGCTGCTTCTCTACTGACAAGAAAAGACAATATTTTACATTTACACACATACTCCACAAACATCATTAAAGTTTTGGAAGAGGATACTTTGCGTACCAGCGTCATTTCCCCTTCACCTGTTCCAGTTGTGTATAGTTCATGGAAAGAATGATAGCAGGTAAACTCCTCTCTCTAATTTTATCTTTATGGTCATTTCACAAGATATGTATAGGAGGAATTAATATACTGGTTAACTCTTCTAGGAAAGGATGTGTTCTGAACTTTAACATTAAACAATATTGTGATACAGAATGCCTGACTTGCAGCATCTGCCACTGGAGTTAGCTGAGCATCTATGTGACACTTTCACACCTGCTAAATAAACCTGTAATGAAACATGCTCATCTTTTTTCAATCTTCTCTATGTGTTCTATTTGTCCCATCTGGTACAGACCCCATATTGACGAGCAATATTCACGTACTGGTCGAATGTGTGTAATGTAAGTTACTTCCTTTGTTCATGGACTATATTTCCTGAAGATTCTTCCAGTGACTCTCAGTGTGGCTTAAACCTTAATCTTGATTAATTTTATGTGGCCGTTCCA